>NC_080384.1:38407711-38710741 GCF_014773155.1 Arachis stenosperma
CTTAATTTTCTGTATTGGTCTTTACTAGAAAAGTTAGTTAAAAATAACACAATGTTGATTTTTCACAAGATCTTAAATGGATTCCTATCGGTATATTTCATATGTTTGATCATTTTAAACTCATGAAGTCCTAAAATTATGACATTTTTTCTGCTAAAAATATTGTAACTAATGTTAATCACTTCATATTACGCCAGCATATAGGTAAAAAGAAAATAGAAAAAAACTATATAAAAGGCCAATGATCATGCCATTTTCCATAAAATATTTTGTTACACACGTTGTAATTGAGTGTTGATTCCTAACGAGCTTCTAAATCTGAGATACTTAACTCATTAACAGAAGGTGCATCATTTATACATGAAGAAGAATATTCCTGACATGAATACTTTCCAACAAAAAGAGCTGGTTCTTTTGGAAGAGGCAATTGAATTTCACTACCTAACATCATAACCACAAATGATATGTTTGGTCTATCATGTGGATTTTGTTGCACACACAAAAGACCAATTTGGATGCATCGCAATGCTTCAGAGATATTGCAATAGTCTATCATATATTCATCAATCAATTCTAAAGGCCTTCCTTCTGTCCAGAAATTCCATGCCTATAACATACCAAATTATGAATCATTCATGGTAATGTAAGTAATTATGTATGAATAGATCAGAAATAGAATTGGAATGTCACTTACATATTCAATAAGGTTTGTACCGTCTTTCTGGCGATGGTTTCCTTTATTTTTCCTTCCAGATATTATCTCCAGCAATAAAATACCAAAACTATAGACATCTGATTTTACCGAAAAGTTTCCATCTAATGCATATTCTGGTGCCATGTATCCACTAATAAACAATATAATAATAAACATTATTATTGACAAGTCTAGAATGGTATAATTGAAATTAAGAATTGTTTAGGAGTCTTACTAAGTTCCAACAACGCGCGAAGTTTTTGAGGTTTGGTCCACCTCTAAAATTCTAGCCAAGCCAAAGTCCGATATCTTAGGATTCATCTCACTATCCAATAATATGTTGCTCGTTTTGAGATCTCTATGAATAATTATGAGTCTTGAATCTTGATGAAGATAAAGAAGACCCTTAGCAATTCCGCAAATTATGTGAAATCGCTTAGACCAATCCATCAGCATCCGTTGGGTTTGATCTGATATGCGTTCATACAAGTTAATATTTACACGTGTTGAAGGCTAAAGATGGATTTGAAGACTAAATTCCTTACCAAATATGAACAAATCTAAGCTTTTGTTAGGCATATATTCATATATAAGCAATTTCTCTTGGTCTTGAATGCAAGATCCATAAAGCTTTACAAGATTACGGTGTTGAAGTTTAGCTATTAATGCGACTTCAGTCTTAAATTCCTTGACACCTTGTTTGGAGCCTCTAGAAAGTCTCTTGACAGCAATTTCTTCTCCATTTTCCAATGTTCCCTACAATTTATCAATTGAAAATACTGTGACAAGCAAAAGATTTTCTTCTTCAATGCTTCTTAAATTAATTTGTAATCTATATTACCTTGTATACTGGTCCAAAACCACCTTCTCCAAGCTTATTGTTGATTGAAAAGTTGTCAGTAGCACTAACTATACTAGATAGGTCAAACAAAGGAAGCTCCAAATCCTCTTCCTGTTCTTCCTTTGAATGATCTGCTACTGATGCACTCTCTGCGTTATTTTCTTACATAGGTTAATCATACTAACATAATTCAAGAAGTTTTCTATGCTTCTCAAAATATAAGAGCCTTACTTTTCATTGTTGCACTCCTTCCTCTTATGAATATGAAATAAAGAGCTAACAATAATCCACATAAAATTGTAATAGTACCACCAACTGCAATTCCTATCTTCATCTTGGCTCCATTGTTTGTATCTTCATTTTTTTTTTAAATCACATGTATAAGAACACAAACATTTAGGTGAATTTGAAGGTAGTGATAGTAAAAGGAGAATTTAAATCATTTGATACATTTTAAGACAAACAAAATGAATGAATATTAGAGCAAGAATTCAAAACCAAATAAACATAGATCATACCTAATTCTGAAGCTGGCACTCTAACATATAGGTCTTGCCCTGCATTTGGTTGAATCCTCAAGTCATTAAGATCACCAAACCACAAAGCACAGCCATTGCCTTCTCCTCGAATATCGGAATTCGTATAAGCCATACAAGAACAATTCCTCAAGCATGTATCTCTGCACTCCTCCAAGTTCTTGCTCTGATTCAAGTACCAACAATTCTCAGTATCAGGCACTTTCATCTTCCCATACTTAATAAATCCATCGCTTTCGCAATTCAGTGGCTTGTCGCGCAAGCAACCTCCTTGGTAGCTCATTGCCTTCCAATCTTTTGATGACTTAGGCCTAAACCCTCTCAAACAATCACAAGCATATGGTAACTTGCTAACATCACAATTACCATTAGGACCACAAGCACCATAGTCATCACAAAAATCTCTTGGTAACAAGCCATAAACATTCCACTCTCGTGCCGCCTCGTCCCACGCCAAATGCAGGAGCTTATAGCTGCTCTGGTTCAGAACCATCCTAGCTTTGACAGAGCTATTCACAAGGCTAAACATGAAGTAGACTTGTTCCTCATCGGCGAAGTACTTGAACTCGAAAACTGGACTAGGCCTTATGGTAGGTCTACCAGTGTAGTCAATTCCATTCCAAGAACCTCTGTTGTACTGCTTCATTGATCCTACTCTCTGCATCTGTTGAGGCCAATTGGTAACATCCATTCCCCAAGACAAATTTCCAATTGAAGGATCATACTCGTTCTTCCACGCGGTTACTCGCCTATCGAATTCAGTCCTTAAATCCTTGCCGAGCTTCATCCCTGGCAAGAGTGTATCACAAGGGTAATCAAAACTCTGCCATAGATAATTCTCTTCATTTTCATCATTTTGTTCTCTTAGAACAAGGTTTCCAGAATCCAATAGCTGAAGAACCATATTTCGAGCTCTTCTAGAAGGAGTTATAGACCACAGAACAGAGTAATTCTGATGGAGGATAAGTGTGTCATTATTATTCTGTGTTTTGCTTATCATCAAGACTGCAGGTATTTCTGTTGTGACTGGTTTTTCTCGGTTTGCGAGCCATACAACGGTTTGAACCGGTATCTTGTTGTACCAAATCCCAAGGTAACGGTTGCTAGAGTTTTGGGGAAGAGTGAAGAAACCGAATTGGAAGTTTTCATTCTTGGAAACCAATGTTTGGTTTTCAGTTAGAGACTGTGAGTGAGTTATGGTATCAGTTGCTGAAACAATTTTTGACACAAAAAAGAGAAGGTAGAAACTTATTAGTGGCATGTCTTAATAGTAGCATTGGATCTTGAAACAAAACTCAAATGTTTGGTATTAAAATTAACATTAATGCTGTCTAGTTCTACTTATTTTCTAGAACTGTGATCAATCATAATAAATGAGTTCACATTCTAGGATGGCTATATTTTGTGCAATTGTCAACTGAGAAGTCAAAGATTGCAATGAATGCACGTTACATGGAAGACTTTATGATGCTAAATATTCTTAGCTGTAGTGACAGAAACGTAAGATAATTTTTTTGTAATGCAATACGAAAACATCATCTCGATTTGAGGAATTCAATTAAGAGGATCAAGTGTTGAATTTTACCACTGATTAATAAAGTTAGAGAATATTAATGGGGAAATTCTACACTTGATGATTGGGGAAATTCTTTTGTTTTCCCACTTTATTGTATACCATTAAATTTAAATATCTTTATTAGTAATCATGATTATTTACTATCGAGTAGATGTAGTTCTCTTGATGGGAATAACATAGTTCTCTCCATGAACTTCATAATTTCCTAGTGAAGAAAGATATGTATATAGACACAACTGTTGAATTATTTTTTCCAATCATTTCATTTAGCGTTTTAAAATTGACTGTAAGAAACGAGAATTTTGGATAACTACTATATGTGGTTCACATTTTTCATGGAATTTCAGCTTCTTCTTCCTGGTGATAATATTTAATAAAAACGTTATTGAAAATTCTAATTCATCCTTTTTAATTATTTTATTAATTTGTAAACGCTTTTTTAAATAAAAAAAAAACTAAAAGGAGGTTAAGATTTCTTTTAACCAAAATAGTAGTTCAATTATTTATCTAATATACATAAAATATACAAGTATGTTATGTGTACGTAAAAAAAATTAGCTATTAAATCAGTTATTTGCATAGAATTTATATTTGAATATAAAATATAAATTAAAAATAAATTAAATAATATATATTTATATACAAATACATAATAACTAATTGAATAACTTATTTTTGTGTGTCTATGGTATAGTTGTAAAAAGTAATGCTTTGAAATGATTCTAAGTACTCTTGAAATTTAGTTCGTATCTCTATACCGACTAGAAAATGCACCAAAAATTTTTCCGAGAAAGGAGGAAGAAGTTATTCATCATTTTTCTTGTCGTAAATCTGTTGAGGAATTAAGATTTTTTGTTGGGGGGACTCTGGCTAGCAGCCGATATTGACTTGAGCAATGCGTCTTCATTAATTTTCCCTTTTCCAAAGTCTTTGATATTTTGGAAAACTTGCATGTGTGAATATATTCAACCTAACTAATGATAACATGTGGACAAAAAGATAAATACATGAATCCGTGAACAACTAAACTTCAAACATATCAAATATGCATTCCTTTGTCGCAGGGTACATTTCTTGCAATAATTCTTGTTTGAATGAATTGGTTATACAACAGAGCTCTAATTCAGATACATTATTCAAAAGTGCCTCTACTCATTAAAAGTTAAAAAGGAAAAATCATATGATTTTGGTTTTGTCATGGTGTTACAGTTTTGAGTCATTGCACAAACCTCTTTTCGGAACACACAAAAAAACGACCATTTAATTTTAACACTAAAATGAGAGTTAAGATACAGCTAAAACAGAACATTGACAAAGTAAAAAGGGTATAAAGTACATAAACATTACCACATTGTGTCATGAAAGTTGAGATACTGCACAAAATTTGGGGTGCATGTTATATGCAACCAAGGTTTCTAAATTCTAACTATTATAACAAGAGAAAGAAAGAGCTATATTTTTTTTTTAATACAAGAGCTCAACACAACACAGTGGAGCAACAAACTAACAGACACACCAGTACCAAAAAGCTTAGAAAAGTTACGCAACAGCACAAAAAGGAATCCCCCTTTCATTTCCGGCATAGCCATCAACAACCAAAGGAATCTACACCTTTCCATTCATTGGAGCTCATCACCGTCATGTTGAATATTTCTTCCACACCTTTGCTTACATTCTGGAATACTCTTCTATTTCTTTCCAACCAGATGTTCCAGACGATTGCGCAGAAGCACCTCAGTCGTTGCTCTCGATCCTCCTTCCTCCTTGGTTCCTCTGTCCAGGTTAAGAAAGAGCTATATATAATTGTTATCGAGGTTCCACCTCTGTAATGCTTATTTCATTTCGACAAGAGGAAGAACTTTTGCCATCAGAATTTCCACCAATGATGAAAGTAGGAAACTTTGGTTGAGGCAAATCGATTTCACTTCCTAACATCAGAACCACAGATGACATGTCCGGCCTATCTTGCGGATGCTGCTGCGCGCATAGCAGGCAAATGTGGATGCAGCGCTGCGCTTCCGACGAATCCCATGACTCCTTAAGGCATTCATCAACTAGTTCTAAGGACCTTCCTTGCTTCCATAGATCCCATGCCTAGTACAACAAATTCATCATGTTAGAGTTCTTGAAATGTAGCATACTAAACTAGTTTCATCATATATGTACTTACATGTCCATATAGATTGACATTGTCACTTGGAAAATATATCCCTCTATTTTTTCTCCCTGTGATTATCTCCAGCAACAAAATTCCGAAACTGAACACATCAGATTTTACTGAGAAGTGTCCACTAATAGCATATTCTGGTGCCATATATCCACTGTAAGTTAACAAAACAAACATTAGATTGATCATTACCAAGGTTTTTTATTTAGCTTTTGACTAAAAGTGAGAATAAAAAGAGAACAATTCTTACAAAGTTCCTACTATTTTCTTTGTATTTCCTTTGCTTTGATCTCCTCCAAAACATCGAGCCAAACCAAAGTCAGAGATCTTTGGATCCATCTCATTGTCCAATAAAATGTTACTTGCTTTGAGATCTCTATGTATAATCCTCAACCTAGAATCCTCGTGAAGATAAAGTAGGCCTCTAGAAATCCCACAAATAATGTTGAAACGCTTAGGCCAATCCAATAATTTTCTCCGTGTTTGATCTGTGACCACAATACAATGATATTTTGGTCACAAAGTAAAGCATTGGCATAAAGGGATAGCAACTATGTCAATCAGATAGTTTACATTTACAGGGTAGCTTAATGGATCCTGACCAAAAATAAAGCCGTCTAAGCTTTTATTAGGCATGTACTCATATATCAGCAGTTTCTCTTCATCTTGGATGCAACATCCGAGAAGCCTTACAAGATTTCGGTGTTGAAGTTTGGCTATGAGTAGTACTTCATTCTTGAATTCATTTATCCCCTGCCCAGAACTACTCGAAAGCTTCTTTACCGCGATTTCACGACCATCATCTAATGTTCCCTGAATAACAATTGCTCAGAGAAAGTAAAATTTCTTAAGTTTGCAGAAGTTACTTGTTCTGAAATTAATGAAGTGTCATGTTAGAAATTCACCTTGTACACAGGTCCAAAACCACCTTCCCCTAACTTGTTTCCCATTGCAAAATTACCAGTGGCTTCAACTATTCTTGATAGGTCAAGAAATGGAAGCTCTATATCTCCTTCTTCATATTCATTGATTTGATCAACAATCTCACTAGCTCTCAATCTCATATCTGCTTATAAGTTATAACATGGTTTATTATTTAAAGAAAAGGAAATTATGACAAACAACAACTGAAAGAGGGTAAATATTATTAAGTAAAATAAACATTACCATTTAACAGTATCATCACATAAGAGAGAATTAATGTATTTTAACATTTAAACAATTTACCTTCTAACTTCTTTCTTCTTTTTCTGAATATGTAACAACAGGCCAATATCATTATCATTCCAGAAACTGTAGCAACTGTGCTTCCTACTATTATTCCAACTATCTTCTTGTGATTTCCCCCTCCAGATTCTGATATCCACAATTCACCATTTAAAATAAATATGAAACTACCATTACAAAAAGAAATAATAAACAAGACAGTGACAATCATGATTTTTAACAAATGTGGACAATAATTAATCAATGATTAAAAGAGGTTAATACATACTGTGTTCCTCTGAAGCTGACATTCGAATATAAAGAGCTTGACCACCTTCCTTAACCAACCTAACATCAAACAAATCACCACTCCACAATTTGCATGCACTCCCAGTTACAGAATAAGCCATGCAAGAACAATTACTCTTGCAGCTTCCCTTGCAACCTTCCGCTCCCAATCTTTGGTTCAACAAAGAGTAGCCGCCACTTGGTTCCTTGAACACAGAATAAGCAACAAACACGTCAGTGCTACAATTCAAAGCCTTGTTTCTAACACAGCCCTGTGTATAATCCATTGAACTGTAACCACTCGGTGACTTAGGTGTGAAACCATCCAAACAGAAACATGCTGGTGATTGATTAATGTCACAGTTCCCATTTGGTCCACAAACTGAAGGGTAGTCACAGTAGGTATCGTTTCTTTGTGTCCCAGAAGAAGGGTAGTTTTGGTTCTGTTGTTGTGATGTTGTGAAGGGTATGAGAAGAAGATGAAGAGTGAGGAGAAGCAGGTCCATTATTCTTCCACTCAATGGTGGCTAGTTTTTTGAAACTGGGACTGCGTTTTATTCAAAAGGTTGTTGAGTACTTGAGTATGGTTGACAATGATTAATAGCGTAGTTGACTAGCATTGTTGCTAGTCCTTCACATATTAAAGAAAACAGTTTACTTTTATTTTTCAAAAAGTATCTATTTAATAAATTGATTTAATTGTTTTTTCGTCGTACTTTTGAATTAGGTGAATTGCCAAAGGTAGTTATATTTCTTCATGGTAAAATTGTAAGATTTGGTAAAGGTATGACAAAGTGGTATTTATGATAAAGTAATACCATGCTTGACACACATCATGAAGTATACTTCATTTCATGATACTACTATTTTCAAGAATTTAAATAGCTAAAAAAATGTATATTATTAGGTGAATTCTACCATATTCTCTCTAAAATAAAGGGTAAATTATCCCTTGTAACATATACAGTAATTATTGATAAGTTATCCTTTTATCAGAACTCCAAGATTCTCGTTATATTCTCTTTTTTTTTTATGTTTCTCTTGAAATTTAATAACAGTATCTTTTTCATCATGTTCACCAAATATACCTCTTCCCTAATTAAAAAAAAAACCAATGCATTTATGGGAGCATATTAAACTATTATATTATCACAAAAAATATTAAATTATTATTCAAATAACAATAAAACAAAATGGAATAAGTATTTTAATATTCACATTCGCCTCAAATATTAATTAATTATTTTATTATTCATGCCATTTATTACCTACAAGAATTTTATTTATGGTGCAAATTCGTCTGTCATACAAACCCATACCCTCTTGCTTTTCTCCGAACGTAATATCTTTTAATACGAAAAAAATCTTAGAAAGAAGAGAACTGAAAAATTGATAGTTGTGTTCATTAAAATTGGAGATTAAAAATGTAAGAACAAGTTCAAAATTCTAACTTAATTGATTGGAAATGATGATTCGATTTGAAAGAAATTAGAATTTTAAAATTGGAGAAGAAAAAGTGTATTTGACGGGGATTATGAAAATGATATTGTTATCAAATATCAAGAGAAACATAGCGTCAATTGAGAAGAAAAGAGAAGATAACGTGAATCTTGAAACTCTGATAAAAAGATAATTATCAATAATAATTGTATATATTACAAAGGGTAATCTACCTTTTATTTTAGAGAGGGTAGGATAGAATTCACCTAAATAATTATATCTCTATCATATTTTATTAAATAAATTTTTTCGTGCGTACTTAAATGCTTCTATATAATTTTTTTATTTATCTTATACTTTATATATATATATATATATATATATATATATATATATATATATATATATATATATATTCAACAAGAATTATAAAAATTCTGATACTATATTATAATATTATTTCTTTTAAAAACTTAAATTAATAAAAAATATATAAATAATTATATCTCTAACAATATATAAAAATATCACTTTATGGTAGAAGATATATTTAAATTGATGATGCGTAACAAAATATTACTATAAGAGTAATTTTATAACATTTTTTATAATTTTAATACTTTTCTTAATCAAAATAAAATTTTATAAGTAAAAACTTATTTGTATACCCAGCATGCCTGCATGCATGTGTTTATGAGAAAGCACATCAAAATAAAAGTATAAATCAATGGTATTTGGGGGAGTATGGACGACTTCTTGTATGGTTTGTATGGCATTAAATAACCATGGGGTCGGCGGCTTAAATGTCCATGAAGATAGAGAAATTATTGCCCATGAAAACATCATGGATGACCAAGGTTCTTTAAATGCTCTGTATCTCACTTTTAACTCTAAGAACATCTTTAATACTAGATTAAATTTTAATTTTATTTTGGATTCTATAAGATAATATATAAATATTTGTGGGATTATATGTCATAAATAATAATTTAAAATTATAATAAAATTTATTTTTTTAATATTTAATTTTAGTTTAGTTAAAATTTTATATTATTTTTAATTATTTTATTAATATAATTATATGCGTGACAAAATTTTATTGATTTTTTATAAGATGATATTGTATTTTTAAGATGATATTAATTTTATTTCATCAATTAATGTTAATATAAATTTTTATTTTAAATTAATTTATTTCTTGAAAATAACAAAAATCAATTTTATTTAAGAGTCTAGCTATATTGCTGACCTATGAATTGCTATAGTGTTAATTTTGATAAGTTATCTTTGTAGTGATGGAGTGATGATCCAATTATGGTTGGTCTTGTTACAATACTCTCTACTCAAGAGTTAGATAGAGAGCGGGTATGGTAAACCTTCTCCTCTTTCCGATGCGTTTGAACACTAAAAATGTCTTTGACCATAAGAATGAGTTTGTGTTGACAAAATATTCACACAGATTGGAAAACCTATTAGAAATATTAAATAGTAAGGAAATTGAACACATTAAAACCTATTGGGAAACCTATTAAAAATTGAACACAAGTACCAAGAATTTATATTTTATATATATAGTAGATTTTGAAGACTTTCAAATAATAAGGATATATATTAAATAAAATGACAACTTGGCTCATCATTTAGGCATAAATGAAATAAAAATCATTGGCAAAAAGGCCTGCTTTTATCATTAATAAAATGGGTAATATTAAAACTGCATAAAAATATTGTAAGTGAAATTGAAAGCAAATTCAAAAGTTAGACAACAAAAATTATGTTTTATCGAAAGAAATATTAGAAAAAACATAATTTTTAGTTTAATTGTTATCGTTTGCTAACTTTTAATTTTATCTTTTTTAAATGTCTTCAGTTTTATTCAAACATTTTAGAATTATTATTTCAATTTTATACTTAATCGTTTCAATTTAAGAGTAAATTGAATCATTTCTAAAATATAAAATAAAATTGTCTCATGTTAAATTTGGTGTTATGTACACATAGATTTTTTAATTTTTTTTTTAAATATTTAACTTTAAAATCCTAAAATCAATAAACCCTAGTATGTGCTTTTGCCTTTTGTTGTTGTTCATTATTTTTTTATTTATTTTTGTTTGCTTTAAAAATATAATTGAACCTTAAAGATTATTTTACTATCCGTGAAAGATGTCAGAAGTTCTAGGTTTTTTGAAGTTCTTCCATTTCTCTATCCAAAACATGTTGATGATGTATCAAAAAGATTGGTTGGCTGCTGAAGCAGATCACAAAATTATGTAGGAGGATGTGAACTTTATGTATATGTGAGAAGAAATTCGTTAGAGGAGGTTCTAAATCTTTGCATAGAACATTATATTATAGATTGCAAGGAATAGTCTCTGAAGTCAAAGAAATTAAATATTTAGAAATCTTGAACCTGTAAGAAAGATCAAGAAGTGTTCTTATAAGCTTTATTTGTCTATTTACATATGGGAAATTAAGCAATGTTCCTAAGGCAGTTTACATGCAACATCTAACGAGGATTGATGGTGTCATTGTTGATTTTGTTAAAGAAATAGCAGAGTTAGTTCTTGATATAAATGATCAAGGGATGGAGGAAAAGTTGCAAGTGAAGAATTAGTAATGAAAAAAGGAATTAGTAATAGATTATTTATTATTTATGATCAGAATTTTTTTAATTTTACAATAAATTTTGGTCTAAATCTTTTTACATTGAAGACGGAATTAATTATTGGTGTATTTATTAATTTAGGCTACTTATATTATACAGCTTCTCGGACATCAGCCGCGCGTTCCTGACCCAATTTACAACACGAATAGCGAAGGCAAAACACCCGATCAACCTTCTGGGGGTAACCCAGAGACAAGGAGAGACGACAAGGAGGTAACTAGATCGTTTCAACGACGAATGCCTTGAAATCGACGGCTTGACCGATTCGGTGGCCAGTCTCTGCTTAACGAACGGCCTCCTCAACGAAAACTTCCGAAAACACCTTACCACGAAACCGGTTTGGACGATGCACGAGATCCAGACGGTAGCCAAAGAGTACATAAACGATGAGAAAGTTAGCCGAGTTGTGGCTGCCAACAAACGGCAGTCCGGCTACAATCAACCACGGCAGCACGGGAACGGGGACAGGCCAAAGGAGCGAACCAGGGAAGAGGCGCCAAGCATGACGCCGAGGACATTCCCCCGAGTCGGGAAATTCACCAACTACACCCCACTCACGCTTCCCATCGTAGAGGTATACCAACAAATAGCAGAGAAAGAAATCCTACCGAAGGCCCGACCGCTCAAGGACCGCACCGGAGGGAACAAAAACCTCTATTGCGACTACCACAAAGGTTACGGTCACCTGACGCAGGACTGTTTTGACCTAAAGGATGCATTAGAACAAGCGATAAGGGAAGGCAAACTAGCAGCATTCTCCCACCTTATCAGGGAGCCAAGGAGACGTTATCGCGACGAAGAGGAAGAAGGCAAAACCCGTTCGGCAAAGCGGCGGCCAGAGCCAGAAGGCGGGGATCACGGCCTCACTGTGATAAACGTAGTGACGGCCAAAAACGCTGCACCTAGATCCAGATCCGCACACAAGAAAAATGCAAAGATACTGTTGATTTCCTCCTCATCGATGCAAAACTCTAAGAAGCCTCCGCTCGTCTCCTTCGGCCCAGAAGACCAATGGTTCGACGACGCCCCGGAAAACCCACCCATGGTCATCACGGCCCGGGTGGGAACCGGCCTCGTCAAACGCATCCTTGTTGATACGGGGGCGGACTCGAACATCATGTTCCGCAATGTATTCGACGCATTGGGACTCAAAGACGCCGATCTGGCGACTCACCAACACGGGGTCATAGGGCTAGGGGATCATTTCATTAAGCCGGACGGAGTGATATCCCTGCCAATCTCATTGGGACAATCCCAGGGTCGAAGGTCGGCGATGGCCGAGTTCGTGATCCTCCGAGACTCGACTGCCTATAACATCATCTTGGGAAGGAAGACGATCAACGACTTCGAGGCCGTAATCAACACAAAGCTGCTAGTCATGAAGTTTGTTACCGATGACGGATCTATAGGGTCCGTAAGAGGAGACCTCGAGACGGCGGTCGCTTGCGACAATGCCAGCCTCTCCTTAAGAAAGAAGTCCAAGGAGGCGTCCGGCGTGTTCCTGGCCGACCTAGATGCCAGGGTAGAAGACAAGCCCAGGCCGGAACCAGAAGGAGATCTGGAGAAGCTCATGTTCGGCGACGAAGAGGAAAGATTCACATTCGTCAACAAGAACCTCCCGCGCGAGCTAAAGGAGCCCTTGGTCGAAATGATAAGAGCCAACAGAGACTTGTTTGCCTGGACACCGGCCGACATGCCGGGCATAGACCCAAAAGTCATGTCGCATCATTTAGCCGTCAAGGCGGAAGCGCGTCCAATAGCCCAACGTAGGAGGAAAATGTCGGCAGAGAGGGCAGAGGAGGTGGCCAAGCAGACGACCAGCCTCCTTGAAGCAGGCTTTATACGAGAAGTAGACTACTCGACATGGCTCTCGAATGTAGTCCTGGTGAAAAAGCACAACGGCAAGTGGAGAATGTGCGTAGACTACTCTGACCTCAACAAAGCTTGTCCGAAGGATTGCTTCCCCCTCCCTAACATAGACGCACTCGTCGATGCCGCGACGGGATACCGGTATCTGAGCTTTATGGACGCCTACTCCAGTTACAACCAGATACCGATGCACCGTCCTGACGAAGACAAGACGGCGTTCATAACGCCAGGGGGAACATACTGTTACAAGGTAATGCCGTTTGGGCTGAAAAATGCGGGGGCAACGTACCAAAGGCTAATGAATAGGATATTCCACGACCTCATAGGAATAACAGTTGAAGTCTACGTGGACGACATCCTCGCGAAGACAACACGACCCGACGATCTCCTAAACGATCTGGCGAGTGTCTTTGCGTCCCTTCGACGACATGGCATGAGGCTGAACCCCCTCAAGTGTGCTTTCGCCATGGAGGCGGGGAAATTCCTCGGATTCATGATAACCCAAAGAGGGGTAGAAGCCAACCCGGAGAAATGCCAAGCGATACTCCAAATGAAGAGCCCGGGCGATATAAAGGACGTCCAAAGGTTGGCAGGACGGCTGGCCTCATTATCACGGTTTCTCAGAGCATCGGCAACAAAGGCCTTACCGTTCTTTAACCTCATGAAGAAGGGAATAACGTTCGAATGGACACCCGCATGCGAGGAAGCCTTTCAGCACTTTAAGGAAATCCTGGCGGCACCCCCGGTCCTCGGAAAGCCAAAGGATGGGGAACCGTTATACCTTTATCTCGCCATAACAGGAGAAGCTTTAGCCGCGGTTTTGGTGCTAGAGGAAGGAAGGAGGCAGCAACCAGTCTACTTCGTCAGCAGGGCCCTACAAGGGGCAGAGTTGAGATATAACAAACTGGAAAAACTAGCTCTGGCACTACTGACCTCTTCGCGGAGGTTAAAACAATACTTCCAAAGCCACCAAATTGTCGTAAGAACGGACCAGGGGATCCGGCAAGTGCTCCAAAAACCTGACTTGGCGGGAAGAATGATGACCTGGTCCATTGAACTTTCCCAATACGACATACGATACGAACCCCGACAAGCCATCAAGGCGCAGGCGATGGCGGATTTTTTGGTAGAAGTAGCGGGGGATCCGGCCGAAGACACGAACACACGGTGGAAGCTCCATGTTGACGGAGCCTCCAACCAAGCGTTCGGGGGCGCCGGGATCATCCTGGAAAGCCCAGCCGGAGTCGTGTACGAACAGTCAATTAAGTTCGAATTTCCCGTTTCAAATAACCAAGCAGAATATGAAGCCCTTATAGGAGGATTGGCCTTAGCAACAGAAGTCGGGGCAACAAGGTTAGAGATATGCAGCGACTCGCAGATCGTCACCTCCCAAGTAAACGGGAGCTATCAAGCCAGGGACCCCCTGCTGCAGAAATACTTGGAAAAAGTCAGGGACTTGAGCCGGAAGTTTGAAGAAATCACAATCCAGCACGTTCCGAGAGAAAGGAACACACGGGCAGATCTCTTGTCAAAATTGGCTAGCACCAAACCGGGAGAGGGCAACCGATCTCTCATCCAAGGGAAGATGAAAGAGCCGGCGGTCACACTACACCTCTCAAAGCTAAACCCCTCCTAGCTGGACCCCATCACCGACTTCTTAGAAAACGGCAAGCTCCCCGACAACGAAAAAGACGCCAAGAAGCTAAGAAGGGAAGCTGCCAGATATGCCATCATCCAGGGTCAGCTGTTCAGAAAAGGGTTCAACCACCCCCTGCTGAAGTGCTTGCACCCCGACCAGACGGATTACGTCCTCAGGGAAGTCCATGAGGGGTGTTGCGGCCACCACATAGAAGGCAAGGCCCTAGCGAGGAAGTTAATCCGAGCTGGATATTATTGGCCATCAATGATGGCCGACTCCATGGAATTTGTCAGGAAGTGCGTCAAGTGTCAAGAAAACGCCAACTTCCATCGTGCGTCGGCCTCTGAACTCAGCTTGCTAACGTCCTCCCGACCGTTCTCCCAATGGGGAGTCGACCTCTTAGGACCCTTTCCCGTAGGCCCGGGGCAAGTCAGATACCTTATAGTCGCTATCGACTACTGCACGAAATGGATAGAGGCCGAACCGCTGGCCAGTATATCCTCGTCCAATTGTAGGAAATTCATGTGGAAATAAGTCATAACGCGATTTGGTATCCCGGAAGTCATCATCTCGGACAACGGGACACAGTTCACCGACAAGAAATTCACAGAATTCCTCGCCGGCCTGGGCATAAAGCAGAGATTCTCCTCGGTGGAACATCCACAGACAAACGGGCAGGTCGAGTCCGCAAATAAAATCATCCTGCTAGGGCTCAGGAAACGGTTGGATAGCAAAAAAGGCGCTTGGGCCGATGAGCTCGCCTCAGTCCTATGGTCCTACCGTACAACTGAGCAGTCCTCCACTAAAGAAACACCCTTTCGACTAACGTACGGGACAGATGCAGTGATACCCGTAGAGATCGGGGAGCCGAGCCCACGACTACTCCTGAAGGGAGTAGAGGAAACTGTTGAAAAGGACCTGATAGAGGAAACCAGAGAAATGGCCCACCTGGCGGAAGCGGCACTAAAACAAAGAATGGCCTTACGTTACAATGCCAAAGCACTCAAAAGAAAGTTCGAAGAAAACGACCTCGTCTTGAGGCGTAACGACATCGGCCCATCCACCCCTGGGGAAGGCAAGCTGGCAGCAAACTGGGAAGGACCGTACCGAATCAAAGAAGTAGTCGGTAGAGGAGCGTACAAGCTAGAAAGACTCAGCGGCAAAGAGGTCCCGAGGACATGGAATGCAGATAACTTAAGAAGGTTTTATTCCTAAGCCATTTCTGTAATAGTACTTCAACATCCTTGATTACAATGATTAAACTTGCTCGATTTTCACATGCCATTTTTTGCCTATGTTATTACTAACTTTTTGAGCGGCCACTATGAGAACGAGGATACACGGCCCCGGGACTGATCACCCCGGGAGCCCCTCAGATCAAAAAATGCGATAAACGACCTTAACAAAAAGAACGCCACAAACGGCAAACGCGAATAAACGGAAACGAAACGACAGCAGGTAAAACGAGAAATTAAACACACGGGCAAACGATCCCATAAACCCATTAACGGGCACTAAAAGTCGCAACTACAAGGTTCAACAAAAGAAGAGTTCAATAGTACAAACATCATTTCTTCGGCATATCAACAACCTTCCCATCCTTGATGGTCTTGAAAACACCAATTGCCGACACGTCGAAGTCCGGAGAAATAATCTTCACTTGAGCTTTGAGGGCATCTTCAGTCGTGAAAATTGCGTTCTTCCCCTGCTCCTTGACCTCCTTGTGCCTCCGCTTGAACAACTCGGCCTCCTCCCGAGCAGCCTTGGCGGTCGCCACCGCTTCATCCCGCTCTTTCTCCAGAGCGGACACCCGACCTTGGGCGGCACTCAATTGGTTCTTCAAAGTCATCTCCTGCTCCATCAAGCGGGACACAGAGGCATCGACAGTCTTCAATTTCTCCTCTGCCGAAGCAGCCTTTTTCTGGGCGGCGTCAAGCTTATTCCCCGCTTCAACTAACCGATCCTGAAGCGTTTTAACTTGGGTTTTGTACTTGCTGTTGGCGTCAACAGCAGATTCGAGCTTCCGACGAAGCGAGGCCATACCAGAAAGCTCAGATTCAGCCTTTCGGGCTATGGCCGCGCCGCGAAGGAGGGTACGGTACATCCACCGAGCCTGCCCCGGGAGGTCGGCGCCATGGAAATGATCCTCTGTGCCCGGAAGCAGCTGGGTATCTATGAACGTCCCAGCGTCAAAGTTCCTTTCCATGACAGTCAAAACCCCCTCGGGACTGGACTGTGACCTCTGCCTCTTGGGAGTAGGAATGATGGACAACTCCTCCTCTTCCTCACGACGTGAGGAAGACGAGTGCCCGGGGATAGGGACCTCCGGAGGAATCGGGGTTGCGGAAGTTGGAGTGGCGGCCTTCGCAGACGTTTCAACTTCAGGAGGATGCATTTCTGGTGGAGCATCTGGAGGAACCGTCGCCTGCTGTCCTGCAGTCTCCTCACCCCCGTCGTCCTGAAGGAAAGTTTGGAACAGGTTATCCATGCCGGTCACTTCGGCAGAAAGTCCCACTACAGACAACAAATTAAGAAACGGATTAGTAGAAGCAACAACGGAACATTTAAGCAGACAACGACACGACAAAAGAAACTCACGGATATAATCTCGGGCGGCCTCTCGATTACCCATAAGGAGGTGTGGATTCACATTATTTCTCCCAAGAACCGCCCACAATATGTCGGCCACCCGCCGGTCCACGGCCGACATCCCCTTATAAGCAACTTTGATAAAAGGATTAGACCCCGCCCCGAAGCTCCAATACGTCGGGATGAGGCGTTCCTTTTCTAGAGACAACCAAAAAGGGTGACGACCCTTGACCGGGCGGACCTTAAAGTACTTGTCCTTGAATCCGTGGTAGGAGTCCTCGAACAAACCAAAGATCCTCCGGCCTTGGGCGGACCGAAAGGACATGAACCCTTTCTTGTGTTTCCCCTCCTTCGAAGGGTTTGTCAGACTAAAGAAAAAGAGGAAAACGTCGACAGAAGTCGGCAACTCCAAGTACTCGCACACCATTTCGAAGCAGCGAACGGAAGCCCAGCTGTTCGGATGTAATTGAGATGGAGCCACCGAAATTCGATTCAGGAGGTCCATCTGAAAAGGGGAAAGGGGAATGCGAACCCCTACCTGAGTGAACATGGCCTTGTAGAACCAGATCCAATCAGGAACCCGGGGGGCATTAAAGTTAATCTCATAAAGCCGCTCGTGAGGGGCGGGGACATATACGTCATAGTTCGCCTCCTCGTCGGTGCCCCCACAGAGATACTCGGCCTGGCGAAATTCCGTGAGCTCCTCCTCACCCATCTGATTGGGAGAGTTCTTGAGGTCGGAAACCACCCACGCATACGGGTCATAACCCGCGGCGGAGCTAGAAGCTCGGCTAACAACACGAGGCATACCTACAGTGGGGGCACCGTACGGTTAGTCCGTGAGGTCGGAAGCCAGGGAAAACCCAAAGAAACCCCACGTGCCATGACCACAAGGGGGACTAAACAAAACCAAGGCCAGAACATTGGCGCAAAACCCCCATGACACACCATAGTTGGTAAAAATAAAACGCAAAGAAAATGCATCCATGAACAACAAGGAAGAACAAGCACAGGAAAGATGCCCACAACAAGCACAAACAGACATGCAAACAACCATTGAAGCAAAAAAGATGGTTACCTGAATGATCGAGGAAGTTCGGATAAGGGCGAAGCGCACTGGAGCGATGAAAATAACTTTTGAGTAATGAAAATGCAGGAAGAAGGAATGGGCAGTATGATCAGAAAAGCAAGTAGAAGAAGAACAAAACGTAAAACTGTTTAAAACCGCTTTAGTGGAAGCGCGAAAGGCCTGGGGGCAGAACAGTCTTTGCACGCGTGGGTTTTTTCAACCCTTAATGAGCATTTAATGCCCCTCACGAGAAACGAGGCGACAAAAGAACGCCCCGAATTGCGAACGGGTACGAGTAGCGCGTCTCCCACACGGACGAGCGAATTCGCAACAACAAAGGGAGAAATAACTCGCCTCCAACGACCTGAACGGTCGATTAGCGGCGCGTGGGGGCACTGTAACGGCCTGGCCCAACCTGCCCCGGGTTGGGCCAACCCGATGAGTACCCGACCCGAGCGGTCGGGCACATGCGGCTTACCGCGTGACCCGGACACGCGTCCCTGACAGCTCCCCACTGCAGCTGTAAGGAAGTTTCGAGGAATATGGGTCTGCCCTTGCGGGGCCCACCTCTGACACGGTATAAATGGGGAAGGACCTGCCCTTTCCCCAAGGTATGTCACTTTTACACATGTCACATCTCCCACCTGCACATCAACTGACTTGAGCGTCTGAGTGTCTTTGCAGGTGGCACCCCCCCTTTTTTCTCCTTTCCTCCCGTAACGAGAGCTCGGCTATCCGTCAGATCCAGGCCCAACACTCCCAAGATCGACGCGATCACACCCATAATTGATCACCCGGCTTGTCCGACAACCGACAACCGAACAATTTTGTACAAAATAATTTATTTATTGTCTTTACTTTTGTGTTCTGATGCAAGCTTGAATTTGGATTATGCAAATGAGTTTTAAATTTGATAATTAATAATGTTTTAAATTTTAGAATCATTTTTCAGCAATAATAATTAAAAATTTTGACATTTTGATTGTTTGAGAAAATGTTCGCATTAATAATTAGTTTTTTAGAATTAAAAATAGTTAAAACAATTAATAGACGAACGTATTAGTCATTATAAGATTTTTGTTTATTTGTGACAGTTTTTTTTTTATTTGTGAGGGTTTATAACCTCCACCAAATAGTTTGTGGGGAGGGTTTCTAAAATCCCCAAAATTTGAGGTACCACGAGGTCTTTTGTGGGGGTTTTTAAAAACCTCCACAATCTATTCAGTGGTGGTTTTGTGTGTGTTTAGTAGAGATTTTATATTGAACTCTTGTGGCAATTTTAAATCACTTTTGTGGCAGTTTAAAACCCCCACAATTTGACTTTTCAATTTGACACAAATTAACTATTTTGTGAGATTTTCAAACCTCCACAAATCCTGTAATTAATTATTTATTTTTAATTTCAAATCATTAATTAATCTCATCTCATTTATATACTTTCAAATTAGAAATTTATTTTATAATATCAAATTTTAAAAATTAAATCTTTTATAACACAATTCCTCAATATAAGACATAACTCTATATATAAAAAATTCTCAAAGTCAATAGTTCCAAACATAATTGTATATGGTATTATTTTACATAACTATTATTGTTTTTCTTTAAAAAGTAAAATAAAACAACTTCAATATTTCAATGTCATCTAATTACATAAAAATCTCAAATATTTATCCTCGGATGTCCGTTACTATCACCAGCTGATCTCCTAGCATCAAAGGGAGTAGTAGGCTCACTTTCAGCATCATTAGCCTATATGTAAACATAAGATATTATTAGTAATTTCAGTAAAGTTAAGCATCAAGATAATTCGATATAAACCTTATAATTCAATTTTAAAGAGCATCTAAACCTAGTATATTTATCAAAACACAGCAGCAAAGCAGTTTTCCATGTTTAATGGACAACGACCACTAACAGAATGCAAGAACATTGTGATGTCCATGTTTTTAACTATTCTCAGCCTAATTTTTTGACATCTAAAGTAGTGGGTTACCACTGATAATGAACAAGTTGGTAAAATAATGTAACAACTTTAACATAACACTAGTTTTTCTATAACTATAACTATTAAACACCCCAATTGTTATCATTTGAGCCTTTTACTTTTAGTGTATCACGTTTATTTAATAATTAGAATTGATGATATAAACATGTTCAATTTTAATAATTAGACTCCATTATTAATTATTATTTCATCTAAACTTATATTTCTAACAAATGAATTTATTATAAAGTTACTTTGCGGGCAGAAAAGAAGCCAACAAGTGTTTTGGGAATTTCTCTTTCCTTTATCATTAGATATGCTTTTATCATGTCAAATGATTGCTGCAATTTAGACTCTAGACTAATGACTTTTTGTTGTGAATTATGTAAGTCAGATTCCAAATTATTGATCTTTTTCTGTAAAATTGTAGCAGTAATAGGCGAAGAAGATCCAGCTGAATTAGTGGAGATGGTCATCCCATTAAGCCGACTTCTCACATTCCTAAAGATATTTGTAAGCGCTGCTTCCATGCCCATGCAACGAACTCTCCCAGAGTATTCAAATCCCAAAACTTTACCAACAGCATCATTAGAGAACACCTCAAATTGTGTATTTGACTCTGTCATATTCAACTCAATTTATTTCTATAGAGTAAATAAAAACTATTCAATTTAAAAGTAGCAACACATGTAACTAATGGCATTGCATATTATGATTATTCTAATGTTCCTAGACCATTATCACAACCAAAAATTTAAAGTGAAAATGCATGCAAGTGAAGTGAACCACTTTCCTATAATCATTATATATCTCAATCCACAAGCAACCACACTTAAATCCCATTTTCACATGATCACATACAAATAAAATAAGATAGCAAAGGTTTACAAAATACTTACCACTATAGTTAATGTTTCGTTATTTACAAAAGACCTATCCTTTTTCTTATGTGTTTCAATGTACATCATTTCTCTACTAGGCTTTTTTCCCGTTTTCAAGTACCAAAAAAGAAGGAATAAAAAGTTAAACAATTAACATATATAATGCAAATAAAATCACACATGTACCAAGTATGTGTATATATATACCATCTCATGTCGTCTCCGAGAGTTGGATTTAGATCCACAAGTGTGAGGAATGGTTTGCTTGCTTCGATTTTTCTTATTTTTCATGCAAAGCTCCTAAAAATAGATATAATAACTTCAATTAATATTTTTTTAATTATTTAATTGGTCTCTATAATTTTATCAAATTTTTAATTAGGTCTTTATATATTTTTTTTTCAATTAGGTATCTGCACCGCTTTTAATTTTGTAATTAGATGTTTTTTAATGTAAAAGATGTTATCGAATATTTTTCGGCAATTTGAAGATATCAATAATCAAGAATCTAATTAGATCTTTGATAATATTTTTTTAGGAGAAATATTCTATTAATTTTAACATTTTTAACGTGAACTAATTACAAAATTAAAAGTAATATAAAGACTAAAGACCCAATTAAAAAAAATATAGAGACTTAACTACAAATTTAGTGAAACTATATAATTAAACCTTAATAAAACAAAACCATCAATAATAATTTAGACAAATTATTAAGGTTTTTCTTAAAGGAACAACACGGATAATAAACAAAATTTAAAGTCTTAAATTAATATATGTTTTTTTGGCTAAATTTTACATAATAAAAAAACTATTTATTAAAAAGTAATACATAACTTATCATGTATATTTTTAGGTTAAATTTTGCTGTACTTTTTTGAGAGAAATGTTAATCATTCATTATGTGAATGCAAATTATGATTTCAAAGAGCAACGATATGCTTATTCATTTCTAAAACAATTTGGTAAAAGTTATTATATTCTTCTATAAAATAGATAAAAAAAAATAAGCTAAAAAAATTGTGCAATAAAATAATAATGAGCGGACTAATTGGATTATATATGAATACACCATGAATATAATAAAGATGAGATTAATAAGTATTTTAATAATTTTAATCGTTGATCTCAATTATAAAATATATATATATAATATATATTAACTAAAATAAATAGTTAAAATCATTGAAATACTAGTATTTCAAATATATTTAAAAACTTTTTTAATTTTTATAATATTTTTTAGATAAATATTCACATAAGATACCTTAAAATACAAAACGAGTTGTGATTGGAAAATTGAAAATAATATACAAAGCTAGCACGATTGGAGTATTGGACTACACTACTACACCACAAATAATATAATAAAATAAAGGCAAAGCTCTTTTATAGTAACCTTCTAGTCCTAAAACATATGGTTTAATTATAATTATATTTTCTCTTTTATGCATCTTCTTTAAAAAGCGATAACTACAACATTATAAGAGTACAACATGAAGAATCACGCATGAAGCTACATTTTGGCACAAATATTATAAGTACAACACCATTAACAGTAATTAACATGAAATTGGTTAAGATGTGAAGTTTTCAATATATATCTAAATCTAAGATCTTTGAATCCAAATTTTAAGAGTAAGAAAAAAATTATATTTTTTTAAGAGACTAAAAAGAGCAATTCAAATGTTCCAATCCTCTCAAAGGCTTCTCATGTTTGGAAGAGTCTCTCAAAAATTTTTGGTGCTCTTAAAGATGCCTTCTCTTAATGCGTTGGGTCACTTGATCAATCCTTTTGGTTTGACAATTGGAGTATTGAGGGCCCAATTGCTCAAGATGTCCCTTTTGTATATATATCTGACTCTGATTTAACTATTAGAGACATTTGGAAAGATGGTCAATGGAATCTCCATGATATTTTCTCTATCATTCCAGAAGATGTCAAACAGCGTTTGAATGCTTATAATCCGAATTTGAATGTTGGAGAGAGTTCGGGTTGGTCGTGGGGTGTGGCATCTTCTAGACTCTACTCAGCTAGGAGTGGGTACAGTTGGCTAGCCAAAAGAAAGTTTGACCGGAATGAGCATGATAATTGGTTGTGGGTATGACGACTGCATATTCTTGAGAAGTACAAGTTCTTGATTTGGCTCAGTCTTCATAATGCTATTCCTACGGCAGAGTTTCGTTTGGGTCGTGGTTTAACTTTATCTAGCACCTGTCATCGATGTCAGAATGGTTCTGAATCCATTCTACATTGTCTTCGGGAGTGCCCTAGTGCCAAGGAGGTCTCGAACCTTTTAGGCATGTATTCAGATAACTCGAATTTACATAATTGGCTCTATAGAGGTGCAAGGAGTGAAGATGCTTTTCTTTTCTTTTCGACCATCTGGTGGATTTGGAGAAGCAGGAATCATGACTTATTTAGTATAGATGATTCATGGAGTGCTAGTAAAGTGGTGAGTTTGATTCGTAGTTTAGTAAGGGAGTTTCACACTATTTTTGCTATGCATCAATCTTTGTCTCCTCCTTCACTTTGTTTGCATTGGGTTCCACCTCCAATTCATTCTGTTAAATTGAATTGTGATGCTAGTTGGTTTGCTCCTTTTGGCTATGCTGGTTTTGGTTGTATCATTCGCAATCTTGATGGATGTTGGTTGAAAGGTTGCACTGAAAAAGTCGAAGTGTGTAGTGTTCTTTTTGCTGAATTATATGCAATTTGGAGAGGTTTACTTCTTGCTTGGGAGAGTGGATTTCGTGAGATTATTTGTGAAACAGACTGTTTAGAAGCTCTTTTCTTGGTAAACCAAAGAATGCTTGATAAGAATATTCCGGAATGAGATTTGACAAAACATATACAGGAGGTTATGAATTGGAATTTGAGAGTCTCTATTCTTTTAATTCAGAGGATTGCAAATAGTGTTGCAGATTATATGGCTAAAGCAACTGCTTTTAGCGCGGACATTCACTCGAATTGGAGTCAACCATGGAGTGAGTTTTAACATCTAATAGATTTAGATATGATCCTAGCCAATTAATTTGGTTCTGTCTCTTTTTTTTTCTTTCTTTTCTATTTAATTACAAAAAAAAGGTCCCAATCCTCTGAAGATCAAAATAAAAATGTCTCAATAGTCAATCCTATATATATTCTATGGGGTTAATTATGATTCCGGTGGTTATTAAAATTATAAAATTATAATAATACTTAAAACGTATAGTTAGAATTAAGGTCATATTTTTTTATTATTTAAAATATATAACTTGATCAAATTTAATATTTTTTAGTTTTAAAATTTATAAAAATTTGCTAAATAATGAAAAAATATGTAAAATAGTGCAGATATTATTATTATTTTTGTATTATTTAAGGTGTAATTTACAACAAAATCACTGCACGGCTGCACCCAATAATTATTTGTTACAAGAATATTAAGACTACAATTTTAGTAAGTGTATATTAAATCAGCCATTAAAATTAACTACTAAGATAGAATATATATTAAAATACAAAATATACATTAAAAATAAATTAAACTATATATGTATTTATACACAAATACATAATAATTGATTTTAATATACAAATAGTATTTTTGTTAAGAAAATTATGTGCACATTAAATATTGGAATTTTAATTTTATTTATCTTAAAATATATTTTTGTAAATTAATTTATATTTGTATCATTTTAAAATTATAAAATTATGCCCTTCTAAATAATTATTTTTTTACTTTTCTAATTACTTTAAAATAAGCACGGCCCTTCCAGTAGTACATATAGATTGTGCACTATCTACTACTACCATGCATTACATTTTCACCTTCTAATAACACAACAATTTCCACCTTTCTAGTTTCTATGTTCTTTTCCTCAACTAATTCTTATGACACCCACTACACCCACTTGCTCATGCAATTCCAATTGATCCCATTGCTTCTTAAGCTTAAATTATTTTCTCTCCTATAAACTGAACTCGAACCTTTTGGAATAACCCTTGTTAATAATGTAATTCACCCCTCTATTATGTTCTTCCCTTGCATAGCTTCTAAGCCTTTTACTGTAACCACCTTCTCTCTAAGAATCATTTTTACTCTTTTCAACTGCTCCCATTGGCTACGTACCTTAAAGCTCACCCCACTACTATATTCCAAAGTGACATTCTTGAACAATAATGGGCTCATTCACTGCTTTGTTCAATTTGGTTGGGCTCATATTCACTGCTTTGTTCAATTTGGTTAGAAACAAGAGATTAAATTAAAAAAAAAGACTTGTGTATTATTAAGTGTATTTAAGTTGTTTATTTAGATTGTCTCGAATAATACAATATAAAAGAGTATTTATAGGTGTTAAGAGAATCATAATAATAAAGAGGTAATATTCTATAATAAATATTCAGATACACTAAATAATTTTAATTAATCCTAATTGATCCTAATTATATTTTAACATCCCCTCAAACTCAAGTGACACCTTGAGTTTAAAACTTATTTAAAACAAACAACAAAATAAAGAGAAAAAAAACTGGTGCAGACTGAGGAAGAACACGGAATTGTCGAAGTAAGCGTACGGAACTGCCGCTGTCTGAAGGAAGTACAGCTAGAACTGTCAGCAGATGGAACTGCACAAAAAAACACAGACGAAACGCGACTGCCACGAGAAAACATAAACGGAACTGCCACGAGAGAAGGCAGACGAAACTGCCGAAAGAGAGTGAAACTATATGATAGGTAAATAGCGGATGACAATGGTGTTTGATCATTCCACTCGAAAAAACACAAGACAGATAAAATAAGTTAGTCGTGAGGTGAAAAAGTATCAAAGAAGTGGAAAAAAAGAAAAATGTCATAGAAAAAATGCAAAAACTACGGTAATTTCACGCAAAAAAAACAACCTATTCTCTTCAAGGAGGATACCATGACTCTGATACTATGTTAGAAACAAGAGACTAAACTGAAAAAAAATTGTGTATTATTGAGTATATTCAAATTGTCTATTCAAATTATCTCAAATGATACAATATAAAAAAATATTATATTCCTCCATCCAATCACTCACATGAAGCATTTTGGGGTTCATTATCATATGTTCTCATGTATCCACTTATTACACATTTAAATTTGGCCTATATATTACCCATTGACACTGACCTCGCCATTTTTTTATATTTCTTTTGAGTAAATACTAATTTTGAGAAAACAAATCTTAATTTTTTTTGACAAATAAATTCTAAAATATATATTTTTTAACATAATATTAAGTTAATAATTAATTTATCTAATCAATCATTAATTTCTATGAAATGACTAAACCACACCATTCTACCCTCCCGATTAAGGCCATTAAGTGCTCCACCTCTACCATAACAATAACAACTCATAAATTAACCACCACAAAAAATTAACACTCACTAATTTAATATGATTTTGAAGTAGAGTAACAGTGGCGCGAGCCTGTTGATGCGTACCTGATCTCCCTCTAGAATCGCGAACCAAAAACCATGGGTTTAGCTATAAAAAAATTCGTAGCTAAACTCTACAAAAATTTGTGGCGATGATATTTCTGGTAACGCATTTTTAATTAGCCACACTTTTTATTATATTACAATTTTAAAATTTGTTAAAATATTTTGTTAACTACAACTTTGACACGTTTACATATATTTTATTTTGTGACAAAATAAAATGATGCACAACTAAATAATTATTTCTACCACACTTTACTGTGATAAAAATTGAATATGTCAATTTTTTTAGTCATATTTATTTTTCGTGGCCAATATTTCGTGGGTTATTTAGCATTAGTCTTTTCTGTAGTTAAATGAAAAGTTGTACAAAAAAATTTTAAATTTTGCCACGGCTTATTTGTGGCTAACATAGGACATAATGTGTTTCTTACCACGATTTTTTTGTGTGACTAATATTGATGGATTATTTAACAACACATAAATTTAAATTTTTTTTCTAAACTTGTTTTCCTTCTATTCATTTCTATATTTATATATATACTACTATTTTCAAAATATTTTATATTAAAAAATATTATTAAATAAACCATAATAAATAATAAAATACAACATGTAACAAACTAAATAATAATTATTCAAAATATGCATTATACTAAAATAAATCAAGTTCATTATGATAACAAATAAAATTATCTGTAATAACATAGTCTAAACTAGATATAACTAAAGATTAAATTATAGATGCTATTAGTGCATCAAGAAAAAGTAGATACTTTGTCACGGTACTTTTGTGGTAGAAATTTGTAGAGAATTATTACTTGATCCTTTACTTGTTGAAATTGTCTCTCTAAATTTTGACGCGTTGTTGTGATGTACTACTAGAATTTCCACAATTTAAAACTCTAAAAATACGCTTTGACTCACTAAAACTACTAGACCTTAGCATTACTAGACATAAATAACTTACTTCCAACTTGTGTATATTGTGAAATTAAGTACTGGAACTGCAAGATGCAAAGAAAGAACAAGGGAGAAAAATGTGCAAAGTTAAAAAGGAAAGAATGAGTGAAATTGTATAAATATATTTAATCTCTTTGATTACACTACAATCTAATATTTATATAAGTGATGAGCAACACAATCACACTAAGTAATTACTGCTAAATTGTATAAATATATTTGATCTCTCTCTCTATATCTATATATATATATATATATATATATATATATATATATATATATATTAATCAGGGACTTGATTGACTTATAGTATAAATTTTAAAGAACCTATTTAACTTATAACATATATCATAATAGATTTAATTGTCCTAATAAATTTGCTCATGTATAAGGTTATTCAACCTGAGACACTAATGTACTAGATGTTGAAATAAATGTAAATGCTGCAATTGTAAATATGTTTGATAATGTGTTTCAATATTAATTTCTAAACACTAGATACTAATATCTTATGTTAGAATACTCATAATTATTTATAATTTTATCAGGAAAGACAGACTCAGCCTCAGTCTCAACCTCAGCAGTCTTTTAGACATCTAAAACAGAAAATAATTAGGCCCAAGAGTCAGGGGAGTGTGAGTACTGAGACAATGGTAGTTACAAGTAGTGGCACAACCTCCAAAATATTTAAATTCATTTTAATTCCCGGACTGAACCTCTCTAAGAAGAAATGATGCTTTCTTGAAATTTATTGTGAAAGGGAAAGACTTTGTTTGTTATTTTGAAGAAAATAGACTTCCTTTTTTAATATTTTTTGTGTTATTATCACTTTACATCAGTATGTGTAGAAGGAAATAGCGCTTCTTTGGTTTTTTAACATTTTGATACACTTATGTACATACTCTATGTTGATGCTACTTTATGTTAATATTTTGATACATGATATTTGAATATTCTGGTTTGGATTATATATTATATTTTGTAATATCTACTTGACCAAGTTATTTTGCATACTCTGATTTGGATATAGATTAACTTCTGTTCAGCTTCATTGTCAATCTCTAATGTTCATTTAACTAAAATGAGCCATTCAAATACAATATTTTTTCAACAAACATACTATGCTAATTGCTTAAATAACCACCACATAGATACAAAACAAAATCACAACTACAAGTGCACCTATTATTACACTACTAAACAACCTGAAAACACTATCTTTCTCAACTTTTGAACTATCTTCATTCCTCTTTATTAACATCTCCAATTATTTCACTCTCTCCTCCAAGCTAAAATTCAAACATGCACCAAATTCTTCACCCACACATGTCTCTATAGAGGCCAATCTACTACTTTCAACTGCATCATCCACCAGATACCAAAAAATCTCATCAAACCGTATCACAATAACCTTGCTTTTCTTGCAATCAGAATAACAAAAGAAAAATCATAACATTAGTCTTAGTCCCCAATTATCAAAATTGTAGCACCACAAAAATTTACCACTCTAAAGTACCTTGACGTGAGGACAGCCAAAGAACAGCCTATTCGGGTTCTCCGCTGTGCAAGGCCTGGATATTACGGCATATGTCCTGCACTTGTACTTAGGATGTTCTCCTCTTCTAAGTCGCCCCCTTCGGAAGCCAGTCGAACCGTTGTCAATACTGAAGACATCATCAATAGTTCTCCGACCATGTCTCTGACTTGCAACTGACGTGCTGCCTCCACTCGCCATCACCTTCTTCGAAGCCAAAAACTCTCTCACACACACTAAGATACATGGGTTAGAGACAAAAAGACAGGGGTTAAAGATGAAGACCTAATTTTATGTTGATCCCCTTTTGAAACGGCGACGTATTGTGCCTCTCACAATGCTGCCATTTTATAATACTAACATGAGAAAGCTTGGGAACTAATCCATCCCACTCAAAATGACGTCGTTTGAAGAAGCTCTTAAACGACGTCATTTTGACCACGTGTGCAGGACCAATGGGTCCTGGAAGCAATGCATATCCTTTAACCTGACACGTCACATTGATCACCTCCACGTAAGAGAGAGAGTGTTTGGTTAACTGGCTAAACATGGACCAGGAATATATATGGTATATATCTAACAATTTTGGGGACTGGGAACTTAGTTAATTTTTCTGGGTGACAAATCTGTCAGACAGCCAAATCTTTGGGCACCTATTTGGGGTATTAATCAAAAATAAAAAAAAACTTTCCACTATCCGAATTAAATAGAAATAAAAATGCTAGGTGTCCAAGTCTTTTTACCAATTAAATTAACCAAGTTGTCGCTACTTCTTTTTCTTACGTTCCTTCTTCCTTCTTCCTCCTTCAACATCATTGTCGTCGTCATGGTCACCACGACTATCTTCTTCTTCTTCTTGGTATTGTTGTTGTTAATTTCTTCTTCTCTTTTTTTTTTCATCATCCTCTTTTATTAGAATAAATCTCTACATACAAGTCAATATGCAATTAACAAAACAAGTGCAACAAGTCATTTACACTCATGCGTGCACGTTCTTCTTCGCGCTCCTGCTGCACGTTCTTCTTCTTTTTCTTCGTTATTTTTCTCTTTTATTATCATCATCACCAACACCATAAAATAATGTATAGTCCAAGGAATATTAGCCCGATAAAGGAATAAAAGCTCAAAGTCGTAGAAAACAAAGATACAAAAGCGGAAGCGTTCACATACGATAACTAAAACATAATATGTATATACAAAAGAGAATTAGTCACAGCCTGCAGAATTTAGGCCGGTTAGCCAAAACAGAAATACAGTAAAGTTTTGAAGTTAAAACAGATGCATCATGTCTCTTAAAGTTTAAGCCTCTAAGGTAATAAGTACAATAATCAAAAGTGAGAGATACTATAACAAAATAAACCGAATAAAGCTGAGTCATCCTCTGCTCTATCACCATCCGCAAACTCACTGAGTTGGGTTGTGACCTGCATTTGAAAAACAATAACAACATATGGTATGTATGAGAACCGGGGTTCTCAGTATGATAACAGTGCCTAATAGATAAGACATAAGGTTCTGAGAAGCCAAAGGTAATTCTAGAACTTCACATTGATACAAATATTCAAGCATAAAGAAATATATAATTATACCATATCAAGGTAATCTAAACTTAGGGGATTTCTAACTAATACTAGTCATAGCTATCCCACAACTTTCACCAACCTACCCTCAATGCGATCCCATCGTCATCACCTACCTAACCTCCTTAGACCAAACAAACACAACTAATGCAATCAAATAAAATACAAAAAATATACATATACAACAGGTAATTCGATTAGCAATCAGGCATATTATTCATTTAGGTATAACTCAATTAATCATGGCAAGCAAGCATATAGAAAATGCATATGATGAACGCATGTTCTATTTGGCTTGTGATATTACTTGTCGGTTCAAAATTGCCAACCCAACACATCCTTTTAGATGTCGCCTTTCTGCCACATCCCTGGGATATAGTGCCCGGCTCACTTTCAACCCTGAGATATAGTGCTCGGCTCACTCTGAACCCTGGGATATAGTGCTCGACTCACTCTCAATCCTGGGATATAGTGCCCAGTTCACTCTTATGGCAAGAAAGGTTGTGCGAGCGGGACACTACCGCCTCAGCCCTCACATCTGAATGTAGGTGGAAGACTGCCACATTCCCTACGCTAGTACCGCTACCTCGACAAGCGAGATTGAAACACCATCCTTGCTAGGAGCATAGCGACTTACCAGTCATAATAAATCATAATCTTTATACAGGTTCATCAACCTCAATCTGTCAATAATCATCATTAACTTTCATGATCTTAACTTATTATAGTCATTACCAATCATCAAATTCTCAACTCATCATAATTTATCATCCATGAAATACTCCACAATTCAACTCTCACTAATTTCATCTACCAAAAATCCAACACCTAAATAACTGGCTCTAAACTCATAATCTAAAACACTTATTTCTGTTTATTCAATACCCTCTCACTTGCCCAAAATCCCAAACACTAGCTAAGAGGATCTTAATTAAACATTAGGGAGCTTTAAAAGGCTGGAGGAATGGTTTAAACACAAAAATATAATTTTTGCAAAATAGAATATCATGCGTATACATGAGTGTAAAAATTCCAAAATTGCGTACGCGAGCTACGTCCGCATACACACAAGTTAAAGACAGAGAGTAATGCTTGCGTCGCATGCCAACTGCAGCGTACGCATGCCTCAAAATCACAATTTTCGCGTATGCATATCAGTGCTGCATACGCGTGAGTAATGGGTAGAGGGTTGGAGGAAGTGCCAACGCGATGAGCTTTGTGTTTCTCAGTGAAAGGTAGTGCCGCGAATGTTAAGGTTGAATGAAGAGGAGCTCTGGGTTTTATTTCTTAGTGAAGAGGTTTTTTTCGCCATGCTTTTTTAGGGTGTCCAAATAATTAGAAGAAATGGACATGCTTTGAAAATATGACTATAACAATACAAACTAGCCACGCTTTTAAAACATGCCTATTTTTCTCAATGGCCGCGTTTTGGTAAGCGTGACATCTAAAATGTGGTTAAATCACTTTTCAATCACTGCCTTTATAAAAGCGTGGCCATTGACCTCTTTAGGCCACACTTTTGAAGCGTAGTAAGAGAAAAGCATGGCAACATATTTTTTCTTGTAGTCCAAATATTTGTTGATAGCTATAGGAGTTCTTGGAAAGAAACTACTTGCGCCCTCATGGTTGATGGTTGGACAGATCAAAGGCAATAGACATTGATTAACTTTTTGGTTTATTATTCAAAAGGGTTGTGTTTTGTGAAATCTGTAGATGCTTTAAATGTAGTAAAAAATGCTTCAAACTTGTGTCACTTATTTTTTAAGGCGATTGAATGGATTGGGTCTGATAATATTGTGCATGTAGTGACTGACAATGTGGCCAATTATGTTGCAGCTAGTAAGGTTATCAATAATAAATTTGAGAATATTCACTAGTCACCTTGTGTTGCTCGTTACTTGAATCTTCTTCTAAAAAATATAAGCAATATGGCGTATATTTCTTGCCTTGCATCATGTATTTCAAAGAATACGGTGTATGTGTATAATCAAATGGTGTTCCTATCCTAGCTTAGACAAAGACCTACTTGAAAGGAGGTTGTTCGCCAAGGTGCAATTTGTTTTGTCATTGTCTTCATCACATTAAAGAGTATCTTTTGAGCACAAAGTAGATTTGCAAGTATTGTTTGTGGGTGGATAATACTAGTCATAATTTCAAAAAAATCAAGCAAAACTAACACAGAATCAACAACAATAATATATTTAGATTCAAAAATTCATCAACAACAATAATACCAATTCAAATTTAAGATAGAAAATTCAAGAGAGAAGAACGCAGAAAAGAGAGAAGAGAGAAGAGAGAAGAGGAGAACTCAGAGAAGAGGAGTGGTATTGCTACCGTCCGTCGCCGTTGTGGTTAAGGAAAAGAGGAAGAACGATGGTGCGGGAAGCTACTGCTGCTCGCACTGTCGCAGCTGCGGCTGAGGATAGGAACGACAGTGATGGAGAACGATGTGATAGCGACAGCCAGAGCTGAAATGACGCCGTTGAGATCGATGCCGACATAATTGTCGTTGAAGGATAAAGAGATGCCGGGATCACCGAGACAGTGGTCGTCGTGGGAGATGAGGAAGGTAAAGGCAACGTCAATAGAGAAAGGGTTGAGGTTAGTGATGGAGAGAAGGAAGAAGGCGGAGAAGAAGGCGGGGGCGAAGATGGTACGGTAACGGAAAGAGAAAGAAAAAGAATTGGGATTGTGGTTGAGAGAAGGGTAGGAGAAAGGTAGGAAGAAAGAGATGGGAGAGAAGAAGAGATACGGAGACGGGTGGGAGTCGAAGGAGGAGGGTTATTTTTGTTTTTTAATATTATTTTATTAATTTTAAGGGTAATTTGATAAAAAAATAAAATTAAAATAAAAAAGATAATTTTATAACGTTGATAGTGATTTTAATAAAAAAAAAAAGGTTAGAGACGATTTTAATTTTTCATCCAAATTGTTAGAAACGAAAAAAATTCATCCAAATCGTTAGAAACGAAAAAAAGTACTTAACTCTTAATTGTCTATACTTTTTCTTAATCCACCCAAGGACTTACTTATAAGGGACCATCGTAAGCGGACCCTCCAAACTCAATCTAACATAAACTATAACTTCTCCCAAAAAAAATATATATTAATAATTTTATTGAAACAAATAACCGAACATGCTAAAAAATATTAGAAAAACAGTTATTCATGTAAAAATATCCTTTTTTTAGATGAAAGCTAATATATAAATATATATTAAATAATTTAATTAAATATACTAAATTATTTAATAATTGTTAATTAGATATTTTTACGTAGGTAATTACCTAATAATAAGATTAAGGACTTAAAACAACATTAATTAAAGAAGAGAAAACTTTTTAGAGTTGAAAAACTATCAGACTGAGATGTAAAGTAGTAGTTGAGAATATTCATGTAACTCACCAGGCTGCACGAGTAGGTCCTTGAAAGCTTTAGGCCTGGGAGTGTTAGGCCAGAGTGTTTGCCAGTAATCTTCAGCAGGCAGTGATGCATGCACATGGCTTCCCAGAATTGCAAGCTGCCAAAATTTTCAAATCGGAACAAATAATAATAGTTTGAGTAGCGAAGGAAGCAATAAATATTAACCTCATAATAATTAGATAAGGCTTCACATTTTCTTTCTTTCTATTTTATTTTTATGTTCCCCCTATTTTAGAGAGATAAACTTACACAAAAAAGTGCTGAAAGGGGTAGCAGATGACTGGACTCCATTTTGTTTAGGATCGAAGTGATATAGCATGTAGAAACGTGATACTGAGTGTGCAACTAGAGAGGGACAATTTATTGAGGGAAATTTCTCCTTCTACAGTTCTATGAACATGTGTAAGCGTGTAACACGCATGCAAGTTGTATAATAATTGCACTCCTCTTGTCACGAATATACGAAGCATGGACCAATGAATTGAGTGAGAGTGACAATGGAGCCCAATATAATGTTTCATGTGGTAGGCCTTTCTCAGGCGAATTTCTTGGTTTTATTTATATTTGTCTTTTATTCAATTAATGAGACAATTAGTTATTTAGATATTTTGATTGAGGTATCTGATGAAGACCTATGCAGGAATTGCATTGCCATGAAACACTTCAAGAACAGCACTTCATATACATATGAAATCTTGCAAATGTTAAGTGGCGAAGGAAACAATTAAGACACCGTGGTGTGTTTGCAAAAGAGAGGCACTTTCATTGAAAAATATGCACGACTTACATGTTATGCAATTAAATTCAGGAAGTCTATTTTCTTTAAAAAAGTATTTACAAATTTAATTAATTAATATTATTAATATTAATAAATAGTTATTAACCATTTAGTATTATTTGATTAAAAGGGCATAAATTTTTAATAATTGTGTAGGTTTAAAATATTATATTTATTGACAATAAAAAAGATATCATTATTTGTATACGTAACAAATTATAATTATTACGTGTAGTATATATAAATAAGTCTTTGTCTATTATTTCAAACACACAAATACTAAGTGTATATTTTACTTAATTATTATCAAGAAATTTTTTTTGTTTAACAGAGTTGAGAATTTTTTTACTATTGCTAATTAAGAAATTCTTAGGTTTTATTGTATTTTGAAAGAATATTATCATCAACTCTATAGCAACAAAGTGTGGAGACAAATATCTCTGTAAAGAAAGCAATTTAATCTTGCCTTGAAATCATTTTCATATACCCAATAATTTTAGAAAGATATTTCTTGAAAATGGCATAAAATCAAAACACCGCGTTCAAAGGTCATGAATAAAGAGTTTGTCAAGTTGAATCGCTTTGATGGAATGAACTTCAACCGTTGGAAGGACAAGATGATGTTTTTTCTTTCGATTCTCAATCTTGCATATATAATTGACCCAACACCAATTGCCGATGTCGCTGAAGATTCTACACTAGAAGAGAAAGAAAAGATACCTTTGCTTGTCGAGGTTATATTCTCAATATTTTATTCGACCAACTCTATGATCTCTATATGTCAATTCAATCACCATTGGAGATTTAAAAGTCTTTTGAAGAAAAGTGCAATACTAAAAGACAAGGAACAAATAAGTTTATTATGATGAAATATTTTAAATTTATTATGAATGATACTATGTCTGTTATGGATCAAATTCATGAGTTACAAATCTTTGTAACTAGACTTTGTGATTTACAAGTAGTGATCCTTGAATCATTACAAGTTGGAACAATTATTTTAAAATTGCCTTCATCTTGGAATGGTTATAGGAAGAAACTTTTACATCTTGGTGAGGACTTCACAATAAAAAAAATTACTAAGGCATATACTATAGAGGAGAAAATTCGAAAATGTGATGCTGTGTATCTTTCTCAAAATTTTAAAGTGAATCATATTGGTGAAGAAGAGACAAAGAGAGTGTTATCATTACCACAAGAAAGGATATTACATCAAAGAATGTAGACTTCTAAAAAGAGATGTACCAAAAACCAACTTAGTGAAAGAGAATGATCTAATTGCTATGGTTGTAGAAAAAGTACAAAATATGCCTATTGGCATAGTTATAGAACTCAACATGGCAACACAAGAAAAATCACTTGAGTGGTGGTTAGATTTTGCGACTACTATTCACGTTTGCTATAATCGCAACCAATTCAAAACATATGAATAAGTGAAAAATAGAGAAGTCTTGATGGACAATGACAACTCGGTCAAATTTTGTGGTCAAGGAACTTTGGAATTAAATTTTACATCTGAAAAGAAATTAAGTTTATTAAATATACTTCATATTCCGGATTTAAGAAAAATTTAGTTCCTGTTAGTCTTTTCGTAGTGATTGAGGTGGAGAATGTTTTTCTAATGAATTTGATCACTTTTGTGAATTACATGGTATTATGCATGAATCTTCCGCTCCATATACTCCGCAACAAAATGATTTGACAGAAAAAAAAATCGTATCTTAGTAGATATAGTTAATTTAATGTTACTAAATACAAAATTGCCTTACAATTTGTGGGGTAGGTGAAGCATTATTGACATTATGTCATATCCATAATAGGATACCATCAAGATATAGAAAGGTTTCTCCTTATGAAATTTAGAAAGAAAGAAAACCTAATTTGAATTATCTAAAAATGTGAGGGTGTTTAGCTTTTTATCAAGTTTCTAATCAAAAGAGAACCAAATTGGGACCAAGAGCCATAAAAGACACTTTCATAGGATATGCTCAAAATCCTAAAGCATATAGAATATTAGACTTAGTGTCTAATGTAGTTGTTGAATCAAGAGGTAGAATTTATTGAAAATAAATTTATCAATTATTCAACTTCTAGTTCAGACTATCCCAAAATGGTACTAATATTTTTTTATCAAAGATATAGAGACTATGTCATTTGAGTTATAACTCATTGGCAAAAAATGATACTAATATTTCACAAGAAATAAATATTCAAAATAATAAATATTTAATTGATAAAGAATTGATTGAAATAAGGAAGAGCTTGCGAGTGAGAAAAGAAAAAAGATTTGGGTCTAGATTTTTTTTCTTTTTAGGCTATCACCTTTTTGGTAGAAGGAACTAAGAATTCCGTGACAAACAAGATTCCTATTATAATGAACATAGAGGGTGGTCCTCAAATGTTTAAAGAGTCTATGGCTTCAAAGAATTCTGTTTTTTAGAAAGAAGCAACAAATGATGAAATGGACTCAATATTATCAAATAATACTTGAGTCTTAGTTGATTTACCTTCTGGATCAAAGCCTATATGATATAAGTGGATATTTAAAAGAAAGTATAACACTGATGGTTCATTACAAAACTTTAAAGTAAGGTTGTGGCCAAAGGGTTTAGACAACAAAAAGGTCTAGACTATTTTGATACCTACGCATCTGTTGCAAGAATGACTTCTATTAGGACTCTTATAGCATTAGCACTCATTCACAAGTTTCATATACATCAAATGGATATTAAAACGACTTTTCTAAATAGAGATCTCAATGAATAAATTTATATGGAGCAACGGAAAGGCTATGTGCTACCCGAAAATAAAAAGAAAGTTTGTAAATTAATTAAATTTTGTTATGGCCTAAAACAAGCTAAGCGCCTAAACAATAGCACGAGAAGTTTGATTCAGTGGTGTTATCAAATGGCTTCTCATATAATAGCGGATAAATGTATTTACTCAAAATTTACTAAAGATTATGGAGAATCATTTGTCTATATGTTGATGATATGTTAATTATCGGAACAAATTTAAAAAGAATTCGTGTAACGAAGGAGTGTCTAGCTTCTAAATTCAAGATAAAATATTTAAATAAAGTTGATATATAATATTAGGCACAAAGGTACATAAGAATGAAGTTGACTCTAAGTCAATCTCATTATATATAAAAATGTATAAAAAAGTTTGATCATCTCACAGTTAATTATATAAAGAATTTAATACATCTTATGATCCTAATTTTAGATTAGAAGAAAACATGAAAAGATTCATAGCACAATTAGAATATGCTAGTGCTATAGGAAGTTTCATATATGCAATGCATTATACTAGACCTGATATAATATTTATTTGTTGTGTACAAATTATCAAGGTTTATAAAAAAACTTAGAAATCAACATTGAAAAGTTATAACAAGAGTTCTTGGTTATCTCAAGAAAACCATAAACTTGGAATTACATTAATTATAGTGATTATTATCCCACAATTTTAGAAGGTTATTTCGACACAAGTTAGATTACAAATCTTAGTGATAACAAATTTTACTTTAAGATGAATTTTCACCCTAGGTGGTGGAGCAATAATTTGGACCTCAAAAAAACAAACATGTATTACACATTCTATTATGAAGGATGAGTTTATAGTTTTATCCGCCGCAGGTAAAGAAGCGGAATGGTTAAGAAATTTGTTGTATGATATAAGGTTGTGGCCACAGCAGACGACAACCATTTCAATCTTTTATGATAGTGAATCAACCATGTCTCAAACATATAATAAGGTTTATAATATAAAGTCTAGACATATAAGTTTGAGACATGAGTTTGTGAGGCAACTAATAGATGATGGTGTAATTACCATCACTTATGTAAGATCTTAAAAAAATTTAGCAGATCATTTGACTAAAGATTTGTCAAGGGATAAAATCAAAGAGACTACTACTAAAATGAGATTAAAACCTATTATTGTTATGATGGAACCCACCTTATTCTAGTAGACCACTAGTTTCAAGGTTTAATGGATAATAACAAGTTATTTAGCAATTAGAGCACTAAGGTATAGGATTTAATACTATTTACAATAAATTAGAAGGGTGAGTTAAAACTCTTAATGGAATCATAATATTATTATCAAAAGATTCCACCTATATAAATATTGGAGTGCTGCCGCTCTAATCGAAAATTTTAGAGGTTTTATTCTCGTAAATATTCATAAAATCAGGATGAGCACAAGGTCATATAAGTGCTTAAAATTATAAACTCTTGAACTTGGAGGGTATAAGTAATATATGTGATTTTTGGTTCTAGCATATGGAGTATAGGTTTAATCGATTAGATACCTATTATTTCGTTAGAACTTTAAAATTTACACTAAAAAAAAATTAATCTTAGTGGCATATTTTTATGCATATATTGCATGGCATTTAAATTTTGTAAATAGTAGAGATTGAAAGGTATTTAAAATTTTGATTTATTAATATATTATTACTAACCATTTAGTACTATTTAACTAAATGGACACAACTTTTTAAAAATTGTGTATGTTTAAAATATTAAATCTATTAACAATAGAAAATACATAACTATTTGTGTACGTAACAAATTATAATTGCTACGTGTAATACCTTATCCACTATTTCAAATATACAAGTATTAAGTATATATTTTACTTAACTATCGAGAGATTTTTTTTTGTTCAAAAGAGTTAAAAAAATTTTTACTATTATTAATTAAAAAATTTTTAAATTTTATTATATTTTGGGAGAGTATTATATCATTAATCCTATAATAACAATTAAGTATGAAAATAAAGATCTCTCTAAAAAAATCTAATTATATCTTAAAACTATTTTCATGTACCAAACATCTTATTTTATAGAGTACCATCAAATTTCGTCTGAAAAGTATTTTATCCCTTACTTTTATACTATTTCTTCAGTTTATGTATGATGCTGATAAAATTGTACTTAGAATATTATGGTACATCTTGATGTCTTTAATCATTTTTTGAAAAAATAAAAAAATAAATTCTTTTTTATTATAAAATATTTGAATACTGACACAGTTGATTATAAAATATTAAAATTAATTTAATACGTAAAAATTAAAAATTAATTTGACACAATTGATTCTTTGTCAATCTTTCCAACATCGATCACCAGTCTACTTCTTCCACGAATTTATTTTTTGGATAATACAATGGTAAAAAGTGTTTTAATTTTGAATAATGAAGAGTAGAGATGTTTTTTTTAAGAGTAAATGTAAAAAAAAATCATATAATTGTACATGTTCTCTTCTATAAATTTAATGAGAATCTTCATTTTTTTATCTAATTCTTTTTTCGTTAATTTTTTTTGAATAAAGTAGATTAAATTTTTTTTTCTTATCGTAATTTCTAATTTGTCAAGTTAAGCATGCATCATTATGTGATAAATTAAAGTTTTTTTTAAAAACTTGTTATTTATGAATAAATTACTATCTACACAAGACAAAATTTAAGTTCTGATATGTATTTAAGTATATGAGTAAATTAACTATTCGATTAAGTTGTTCAATACAATGTAATTATTAAAATTAATTATTAAATAAGTTGTAGTGAAAATAGACCTTAAGAAGAACAATGAAAATAAGAGAAATCCAATATTCTCCCTTCTTTTGAAATTGCTTAGGAAGGAGAGGGCATTGCCGACATCTAACATGGCTATCATCAGATCACCCTCAACAGTAGCTACAAGGACCCACAAAACCAACTACACAAAAGACTCCAACTTTAATTTTTTGATGTGTTTGAACCTCTTCTTTGGTTGCACAATCACATCCACAAAAGAAAATGCAGCAATAATTGCACTTGATTTTACAAATTCCCAATCAAGACTTGCTAAAAAAAGCTCTATAGTTTTTCTAGACCGTTCCCAAATAGTTTATATAAACAATAACACAAACACGTGGAGTTCAAAAAAAAAACTAAAAGAAAGAAAAAAGTTGGAAACCTCTAAAGCTTGTTATTTTGTTGTTGCTGCTAGTTGTGTGAGTTGTAATAGAGCTCCAAATAATTGCAGTAATGAGTGAAGCCATGAATGTGTATGTAAAACCTATATATACACCTCGGCATATTTGTTTTTAATTACTGCTTTTTCAAGAATAAATTTAATGTAGCTAGGCAAAAAACATGTAATATGATTGAGCATAGGATGGAAAAATTAACAAAAGCTGCGAGGGCCAATTCAAAGATATAAATTAAACCCTAGTTTGATAGAAACTCATCTTTGTTATTTTGGAAAAATTGGTTGGTATAAAGTAAATATATAAGTGATTGGATATGAGATGATAAACACATTTTGACACTTAAATAAAAAAAAAAGATTTGCAATGTCAAATCAGTTATCGAACTGTTTTATTTACTAATTTACGGGTTTAATAATTTAGGAAGCTGTTCAAATATTCCGTTGTACTTTAATAGAACATTGTTGTTCCCATCATTTTAACCAATAAGATTTATAATAAAATATAACGAAGGATGAGATGAAAGCGATAATTTTGTACGTGAAATTGTTTGTTTAAAGAGCATAGTAGAGAAGCAACTTGCACTTCCCTTCACCCACATAATGAAAAATAAAGTTACCATCTTATCCTTTAACCAGTTTGTATTGGAAAGAGCTAAACGTTGTGATGAATTAACATGAGTGAATCTCTTTTTAACTAACATTTTTGTTACAAAATAATTATTATTTTATTTAGATTTTTAATATAATTAAAATAGTATTTAATAAAATATTTTTATTTAATAAAATGTTACACACACATATATTATTTAAGCTTTTGTAATATATATACAATTTTTTTTACAGTAAATAAATATTTAATTTAGATATTTATTATATTTTTATATTTTAAAATATTATCTTTATTATAAATTTATTTTATAACATTCATTTTAATATGAACTTTTATATTTATCATAATCTAATAATCTCAATAAATAATATTCACTGAAAGATCAATATTTAAATTTTATTTTTACCTACACATTTTAGATGCAACCATAAAAATATATTTTTTTTTGTGTTTGAAAAAGATAATGAATTATAACAAAATATTTTCGTAAAAATAATTTTCATATCACTTTTTATATACATGTATAAGGAAATAATTCTTTTGTGATAAAATTTCTGTGTTAGTTGCAAAAGAAATTTTACAAAATTTTAATATTATTAAAAGGTTTAACACTTTTATGTCTACAGGAATGAATTATTTAATTTAATTATTTTTAAAAAAATATTAATTATATATATATATATATATATTAAAAATTAACTACTATGTATTTGTATAAAAATACATAATGTTTTTTTATATATTTTTAATCCATATTTTATATTTTAATATGTATTTTATATGAATAATTTAATTCTCTTGTGTTTTAAAAACACATTTAATAGTATAATAATTAAAAATTCTAATTTTTTAATATATTTAATACATTAAAAAATATAAAAGCTATTTTTTATAATTTTTTAATAAAATATTTTTTCATGATACTATTAAAATATTTCTTTAAGGTATATGTTAATAAAATTAAAATTATATTATCATTAAAAAATTTGAATAGAAAATTAATATTGTGTAAATATTATAAATGACATAAATATATATGAATGAAAATAGATAAAATAACTGAGTAATAATTTCATACGGACTTGAATTTAGTTTGTGATGTATATCTATTAGATTATTTTTTGAAAAAAATATTTAGAGTATTCTAATTAAAATAATTAAATAATGCTATTGTGCTATGAAAAAAAAGTAAAGAGTGCAATGCTCTTTAAATGCTATAAACTATAAATCTTAATTTTTGAATTCTAAATCTTAAACTTTCAATCCTAAGTTTTAAATCCGGCTCTAAATCTTAGTAAATTTTAAACTCTCAATTTAAAGCATTAATATAAAATATAATAATAAAAAACTAAAATTTATTTAATTGACAAAAAATATAACATTTCTTACTTAATAAAAAAATATTTAAGAATTATCTTTAAAATTATAATGTTAGTCTAATTTGATGAAAATTCAATAACAATGTATTTTACATTAAAAGTAATATACTTATATATATGAATTTGAGAGAGATATTATCAATTTTTTTAAAAAGAGGGACGTTATCAATTTAAAATTATCAAAATTAACTCACTATTTATTTATGTACTATTTGTACAAAAATAAAAAGATTAATTATAATATAATAACTAAAATCTGATCATCACTGTATATAAATCTTGAATTGTAGGTAAAATTATTTTTATATAAATTGAAATTGTAAAAATATATAAAATGATAAAAATACTTTATTTGAATTATTCTTATTAAGTAGGTTATATTGAAAATTAATTACTAAAGTGTATTTTTTGTGTGTCTTAATTAGATTCTTATTTATAGAATTTAATAGATAATTATACAATAAAATAAATTATAAATTTTAACATAATTCACACAAGAACATAATATATAAATTCAGTAAATGTGCCCCATTACAATTTTAAAATAATAAATATTTGTAAATAAATATTTTTACTATATAACAACAATATATACCTCCTTATGAATTATTACTTTTAGGTAATGTTTAAAACTATATTAATAACAATCAAAAATAAAATGTCTACTTATACTATATGTATATTAATAATTATTTATTAAATTAACTATTTATATAAAATATATAATAAAAATAATATACACATTATAATATATATTAATGTATTCTGCACCTATACTAAATATTAGTAACATTAATAATTATAAATTAATAAATATATTATGTACAAGAGAAATACATAAAAAAAATAAGGGATTTTCTTGTCGATGTTACTATCACATTGTTAAAAATGTGAAATTTTTATATTAATTGATATATATATATATATATATATATATATATATATATATATATATATATATATATATATATCAAAGTATAAATCAATAGTTGACTTAAAATATTAAAAATTAATATTCAAACCGTCATATATGCTCTTATTTTTTTTGCACATACCGAAAAATAAAAAATAATATTCCAACGAATAAAAGTTTTTTTATTTAATTCTCAAATATATAATAAAAAAATATTTTACACCTAGTCCACCCACTAACAAAATTTTGATCTATTAATACCTTATAAAAGAGAAAAATATTAGATAATATTAATTTGAAAATTAGACAAAAATTAAAAAAAAATATATTAACTCCTAAAATTTTTCATACAGTATTTTTTTTCAACTACTTTAAAAAAACTACATATCAAATGATCTCTTAAATTCACTGTGACCTTTCATTTTAACACTTATTTGTAGAGTTATTTTTAAAGTTACTGTTTTTGCCTTTTTCCTTCTTTATTAAAAGGTTATATTCGTTATTTTATACAAAACTACAAGACAAATAAATTTACCTACAACTTGATTCTACAAAAAACATTAAAGTTCCATAAAAGTACTATGGCATACGTGATAATTTTTCAATAATTTAATTAGCTCAATTGTAATTCAATCAAAGTAATCCAATTATAATAAAATAAAATATAAAATTATAAATAAATATATAAAAATGTAATTATATTTAAATATAAAATTTAAAAATACACAAATTAAAATATGACACATCAAATTAAGGTCTTATAATTTAATCTAAATACAATACAAAAATTAAATAATAAAAAAATATCCATATTCCAAACTAATTAATATTAAGATTTGTCATTTGTTTTTGTGTAGATGAATGTCTGAGGTATAGCTCGTCTCTTACACTGTTGCAATATGTTTTTTTTTTTTAATGGAGTGAGAATAACTCGGACATCGAAGAACACAGTAGGTGGATAATTGCAAAAAATACTCCGACGTTCAAGTCAGTAAGATATAGAAGGTTTCTTTTATAGGCATAGAATTGATTAATGATATTCATGTTATGACCATTTGGTCATTAAGATGGAAATGATGGTCATTAAGTCATTAATGAAGGTGTTAGTTACAAGCAAAGAATGAATGATAATCAAGGCCGAGTTTTGACTCATAATGCACAATAAAGACCGAGTTATAAAGTGACAGATCATAGCCTCCAAGGTTTGTTCGCCAATCATATGATCCAGGATATGTTTAGAAAATAAAATGAGTTATAATTCGATTAAAAGATAAGTGAATTATGATATGGTGAGCCCCCAAGTTTAGTCGGGTTATTATGTCAGCATTTATTCAAAAAATAATTAAGTGGTAAGAGTTATTCAACCAAGATAGTTGTGTGGGGGATACTTTTTTCGTTTGAGAATAATTTTTCATAGCATGGGTATAGCATTTGATTGTATGTGAACTGAAAAGTTCAAAAATATGTATCCATTGACAAAATCGATTGTATGATCTGAGAATATAATAATTAATTGTCTTGTGAATTTTTTTGACCCACAACAACTTGTTGATGCATTTTTCGTTCAAAGCAATTAGTTATTGAATATTTATAATTTATATTGAAGCTCATATGACATGAATAAGATAAATTAAGAAAATAAATACGTATAAAATTGCAACATATATTGAATAATATATATTGTAAAAGTACAGGAGTTTAAAGTAGAAAAATATACCTTGAAAGTTAATAATTGTAGAATAGAAAACGACATATGAATGTCATACATACCAAATGTAAATTATTTAATTTTATTTATTAATATTATAACTTTATTTCATAGAATATGCATTAATTTGTTAATAAAGCAATAAAATAATTAGTCATTTAATAATATAATAAATCTTGTTTAGCTATGAGGTATATTCTTTGTGCAAAAATAGCATATTTGCATGTTTGTAACTATTTTTTGCTTAACTGTCTGCATTAAACAAATAGTAACATAAAATTTAATAGCATAAAATGAATAGTATAATAGTTATATATAATTGATATACAATTGATTTTTGATGGAATCCAATTTTAAGATTTGAACTCATCATTACTGTCATTTAATTTGTATAAATGAAATCATCAAGCAATCAAAATATAGTACATAATGAAATAAAAATTTAACTGATATGGTTGTTATATGTTATTATTGTATAGATCACATATTGAGGTTTGAATATAACTAATAAATTAGTAGATATTAATTATACAAAATATAAATACAAAAAATGTGAGAATAAAATATATAATTTTACTCGTGTAAGTAGAGAATTTTGAAAAGGTTGGCAAAATTGATAAGCAAGTTTGTACTCGAATTGATTGAAAGTCGAATTTGTTTTCGGATTGGTTAAAAGTTGAGTTTGTTCTTGAATTGGTTGAAAGCCGAGTTTGTTCTCGGATCGGTTAAAAGCCGAGTTTGTTCTCGGATCGGTTGAAAGTCGAGTTTGTTCTCGGATGAGTTAAGTACTTTTTTCGTCCCTAACATTTTGGGTGAAAATCAAAATCATCTCCGACCTTTTTTCCTTATTAAAATCATCCTCAACATTACAAAATGTTATAAAATCATCATTTTCTACTTTAATTTTATTTTCTTAACCAAATTACCTTTAAAATTAATAAAAATAATATTAAAAAACAAAAATAATCCCCCCCAATCCCCACTCAGTCTCCGTATCTCTTCCCTTTCTTCCCTCCCATCCCCTTCTTTCTACCCTTCCTCCTACCCCTCTCTTCAGAACCCCCCTCCCAACCACAACCCCAATTCTTCTTCTCTCTCTTTCCGTCACTGTATCATCTCCGCCCCCACCTTCTTCTCCACCTTCTTCTTCCTTTCCATCACCAACCTCAACCCTTCCTCCATTGACGTTGGTCTCACCTTCCTCATCTCCCACGACGACCACTTTCTCGATGATCTCGATCTCTCCTTAGCCCTCAACGACAACCATGTCCGCATCAACCTCAAGGGCGCTGTTGCTGACATTCGCCTTCGATGCCGACTCAATTCCGTTCTGACTCTCCTTGGGCGCTGACTCCTTCTCCTCGCACTCTTTCTCTCGCAGCACCGGCATGCATTCTTCCTCTCGTAGTGCCACGCCTCCATTCTGCCTCCAGCAGTGTTGCGCCTCTGTTTTGCCTCCTTGCCGCATCACGCCTCCTTCCAGATTCAGATATATTCTTCTTCCTGTTCTGCTTCTCTGATTCTTTGGTTTGCTTTCTGGAGCATACCTCTTTCCATGGGGATCGATGGGGGTAGGAGGAGTGAGGTCAGTTGTGAAAGGTTGGAAAGGTGGAGAGCAGAGGGTGATGGGATCGATAGAAGCGTCTTCGAGTTTGTCGTCTTTAGCTTCGAAGCTTCTTCCTTTTTTTTCTTCCTTTTTTTAATTCTTTTCTTTAATTTTTGAAGAACATAAATTGATAAATATCATTTCTTTCTTTTTAAATTTTTTTAATTTCTGTTGCTGCTGATTGTGGATTTGAAGTTGCAGTTGATGATTACTGAATTGTTGTTAAATTTAAAATTTTTGTTGGTTTATTTTGTGGATGTTGTTGTTGCTGTTGTTCATTTTGTTGTTGCTGTTGATGAATTTAGTTTATGAGTGGATGATAGTAATTTAGAGAGAAAGAAGGTGTGATAGTTATGGTGGCAGTGGTGATGGCCATGAGAAAAGGAAGGGGGAGAGAGATGCGTAGGGATGGTGAAGATGATGCAGAAGTTAGTGGTGTGGGAAAGGAGGATTTTTGATTTTTTTCAAGGGAAAAATAGTCAGAAAAATTTTGTTTATGGACAAAAGGACGATTTTATAACGTTTTAGAAAGTTGAGGATGATTTTAATACGAAAAAAAGGCCGAGAACGATTTTAATTTTGACAGAAGACTTTAGGGACGAAAAAAGTACTTAACCCATCTCGGATTGATTCATTGATTGATTATGACATGTGAAATATTATGATATATAAAAGTGAAGCAATTCGAATGTATAAAGTACATACTTTATAAAAAAATTACGTAGATTAAAATTTGATAAAAGGTATTAAATAAAATTTTAAACAAGATTATTGAAATTGGTTCAAAATTTTGAATGTAATCCAAGTTTTATGAACCTAAAAGGAGTAGGAATTATTTTACTCATCCCCACAGACGGCACCAATTGTTCTTGTGTGAATGAACTTCCAAGGTATAGCTCGTCTCTTGCGCTGTTGTAATAAGCATTTTCTTTGATAGAGTGAGAATAACTCGAACATCGAAGAACATAGTGGGTGGATACCTGTAAAAGACACTCTGACGCTTAAGTTAGTAAGTGTTTAAGAGGTATAAAAAATCTATGATTATAGAATTTTAAACATGAAATAGAACTTATCATGTGTGTCTGTGTCCATGAGATTAGATATAGAAGGTTCCTTTTATAGGCATAGAATTGATGAATGATATTCATGTTATGACCGTTTGGTCATTAAGATAGAAATGATGATCATTAAGTCGGTAATGAAGGTGTCATTTACAAGCAAAGAATGAATGATAATTAAGGCCAAGTTATGATTTATAATGCACAATAAAGACCGAGTTATAAGATAATAGATCATCATTAAATGACCGTGTAAAATTTTCTTGCACAGACAGTTCATGAAAATAAAAAAAAGATCTAAATGCATAAAATTAGAGTATAAATCTTTTATACTTATTTTTTGTTCTTAATGAACAAATTAACACTATTTTTACCTTTAATACTATTTTTATAGATTATATTTATACTAAAAAAAATTTTTATACATTAAAATTAGTTACTAATGTATTTATGTATAAATATATATGTGGTGGTTTAATTTATTTTTAATGTGTATTTATATTCTAACATGTATTTTATACTAGTAACTAATTGTTCGGTTGTCGGGTTCCGGACAGGTCGGGTGTGCGAGTGAGGGGGTGAGGATGCCTTAGCCTTGGGCGCGCTGGTTGCGGGTTAGTTGAGCAGACGAGCACTTGTCCTGGAGAGAGGATGAGGGGGGTGCCACCTGCAAAGACACTCCGACGCTTAAGTCAGCGATGTGCAGGCGGGCAGAATGGTGAGGTGAAAAGGATATGACGTACCTCGTGGGAAGAGCCAATCTTCCCTTTATATACATGTCAGTAGTGGGTCCCTCATGGGGGCAGGCCCATATTCTCAAGGACGTTGTCCTGCAGCCGCGTGTGAGCCGTACAGGACGCGTGTCCGGGTCGGTTGGAGGGCGCACGGCCGGGTCGGGTAGAGCTTGGGTCGGGTCGACCCGTGCGGAACTTGGGCCAGGCCGTAACAGTGCCCCCACGCGCCAATGGTAGTCGTGGGAGCTACCAATGGCGTGCCGTCTCGCATCTCGTCTGGTCGGCCGCTCGTGGGAGGTGTATGCCCCCACCGCGCGTGTCCCTTGGTTGCATAAGCAACCGTTTCGTCGCTTCGTTCCTCGTGCCGAGCATTGAATGCTCATAATGGGGTGGAAAAACCCTGTTTGAAAAGACTATTCTGCCCCCAGGCGTTTCGCGCTTTGGGGGAGCAGTTTTTAAACGATCGGTTTTGTGCTTCTGTGCTTTTTCACACTTCCCATTCCTCTCCTTCTTCTCCTCCGTTACGAGATTCCTGTGTATATTGCTGTGGTGCCTTGCATTTTTCCAGACTCGCAACTTCATCTTCTTTTCATCAATTAAGGTAACTTTCGAATCATTCTCCCTTTTATGCATTATTTTTGTATGCTTGTTATTTGGTTCTGTTGCTGTTGTGTGGCCTTTCAATGGCGGTTATACGTGTTAGGGGGGAGCCATTCCAGGGTAGGCTTTTCCCTGTCCACCTCTAGTGTTTTGTCCTTAGTTGGGGAGTAGTGGTGTGCTTGAACCGAGCAACCGATCTACCGATCTCTTAGACTAACTGGATGATCCTCCCATGTAGGTATGGCTCGCACGGTCTCCCGGGCTTCCGTTAACCCCGCGGCGTATGATCCTTATGCCTGGGTTGTTTCAGACGTGAAGGATTCGCCCAACCAAATGGGCGAGGAGGAGCTCACCGAGTTCCGACAAGTCGAGTACTTGTGTGGGGGAACGGACGAGGAAGCCAATTACGACGTCTTCGTCCCGGCCCCTCATGAGCACCTGTACGAAATCAACTTCCAACCTCGCCAAGTCGCCGACTGGATTTGGTTCTACAAAGCCATGTTCACCCAAGTCGGAGTTCGTATTCCGTTCTCAGCTTTTCAAATGGCGCTTTTAGGTCGAATTTCCGTTTCGCCGTCGCAGTTGCATCCGAACAGTTGGGCCTCGATCCGCTGTTTCGAGATGGTTTGTGAGTACCTCGAACTGCCGGTGTCTGTAGATGTTTTTCTCTTCTTTTTCACCCTTACGAACCCTTCGAAGGAGGGGAAGCACAAAAAGGGGTTCATGTCTTTCCGGTCTGCCCAGGGTCGGAGAATTTTTGGTCTGTTTGAAGATTCTTATCATGGGTTCAAGGACAAATACTTCAAGGTCCGCCCTGTCAAAGGTCGTCATCCCTTCTGGTTGTCGCCGGAGGGAGTACGGCTCATCCCGACCTATTGGAGTTTCGGGGCAGGGTCTAATACATTTATTAAGGTAACTTATAACGGCATGTCGGCGGTGGACAAGCAGATCGCCGAGGTGTTGATGGCAGTTTTTGGGAAGAATCAAGTGAATCCCCACCTCCTTATGGGTGACCGGGAGTCCGGTCGTAATTATATTTGTGAGAAACTTGTGCTTTGCCCTTTACCCTTTTGCTTTTGCTTGATATTTTGTGGCGACTAACCGGTCTTTTTTGCTTTCCTGTAGTGGAGATGTCCGCGTCAGTGACGGGCCTTCCCGACTTGTTTCAAACTTTCCTCTGCGGCAGCGATGACGAAGGGGACAAAGAAAAATCTGCTTCCGCGAATCCCGCAGTTCCTCCGGAGGACAAGGCTCCTTCCGAGCAAGAAGCTGCGGTTGGCGGAACCGGGGCCTCGACCCAAACTCCCCAGGTCGAGGGCGGCGCAGCAGTTCACGCTTCCCCCTTTCATGAAGTGATAGGCACCGGGGGTTCGGTGTCTAACCCAGATGCTGATGAGGAGGTGGAAGAGGTCCCCAGCCTTAAGAGGAAGAGGAAGATGTCCTCCAGTCCCGAGGGAGCTCTTACCGTCATGGAGAGGAACTTTGATGCCGGGAACTTTATTGATTCCCAGCTGATCCCCGGTACCGAGGAGCACTTCCAGGAGTCTTCCCTTGCCGGGCAAGCGAGGTGGATGTACCGTACCCTCTTGCGCGGCGCCGTGATAGCCCGGAAGGCAGAGTTTGAGCTATCCGGGATGGAGTCCCTCCGCAGGAGGTTGGAATCTGCTGGGAAAGCGAATAATGAACTAAAAAGTGAAGTTGAAACTCTCCGGGAGCAGTTGACCCAATCAAATGAGAAACTCGACGCCGCAGAGAAGAAGGCTACTGCTGCCGAGAAGAAAGCCGCCACTGCTGAGGAGAAGTTGAAAGAGTCCGGCGCCACGGTTTCTCGTCTTGTCGAGCGTGAGATGACTTTGGAGAGTCAGGTCGGCGCGGCACAGAAACGGGTGGCCGAAGTGGAGAGGGAAAAGCAGGCCGTGGAGGCCGAATTGGCAACGTGGAAAGCTAAGTATAAAGATGTCTTGAAGCAAGGGAAATGTGCGATCCTGGCGACCGAGGAGGCTCTCAAGGCTCAGGTCAAGGTCATTGCCCCCGAGTTTGATACGTCGGCGATTGGTGTTCTCAAAGTCATTCAGGATGGCAAAGTTGTCGATGCTCCCAGGAAATGAATCTTCTGTTTAAAGTTCTTGCTTAGCCGCTTTGTTTTGGCTTGTGAACAATTTTAGTCTTAGCCGTTTTGGCTTGTGGATAATTTGATTTTGGCCGTTTTATTCTGGGCTTGTGAACAATGAACTTTTTAAGTCGTTTTCTCGAGTTGTCGTGATAGACTTTTTCTTATTCGTCTTGTCGTATTATTGTCTTTATTAACCGTTGTTGGTTTATGGTCGTCGGTTATATTAGTAGGTCGTGGCCTTTGGCGTGGCCGTTCTTAACTGCGATGGTTGACGGGCTCCCGGGGTGATCAGTCCCGGGGCCGCGCGTTGTCGTCGGGTTGTGGTGGGGTGATTTGCCTAGGAAAAAAGGGAAAGGAACAATATACGAAGGAAAATTTGCACAAGTATATCTTATTCGGTAATCGCATAAAGGACTCATGGATTACTATGAAAAAGTTCAAAATTTAAATTTGCCGATTAACTACTTAGCTTGATTGGTCGGTATGTCGAGTCATCCTCTAGGAGTAGAATCTTCTCAGGTTGTCCGCATTCCATGTTCTCGGGACTTCTTTGCCGTCAAGCCTTTCTAACTTGAAGACTCCTTTTTCCATTACTCTTTTGACTCTGTAGGGGCCTTCCCAGTTCGCCGCTAGCTTGCCTTCTCCGGGGGTCGGTAGGCCGATATCGTTTCTTCTCAGGACGAGGTCATTTGGCTCGAATTCCCTTTTAAGCACTTTGGTGTTGTAGCGCAGGGCCACTCTTTGTTTTAGCGCTGTTTCTGTCAAATGGGCCATTTCCCTGGCTTCATCTATCAGGTCTTTTTCTACGGCTTCCTCTACTCCCTTCAAGAGTAACCGTGGGCTCGGTTCACCGATCTCGACGGGTATTACTGCATCCACCCCGTACGTTAGTCGGAAGGGTGTTTCCTTAGTGGAGGATTGTTCAGTTGTTCGGTAGGACCAGAGAACCGCTGCTAATTCGTCGGCCCAAGCACCCTTTTTATTGTCCAACCTCTTTTTTAGCCCTGAAAGGATAACTTTGTTGGCGGACTCCACCTGTCCATTCGTCTGAGGGTGTTCTACCGAGGAGAACCTTTGCCTTATGCCCAGGCTATTGAGAAATTCCGTGAACTTTTTGTCAGTAAATTGCGTGTCGTTGTCCGAGATGATGACTTCCGGTATCCCGAATCGCGTTATTACCGGCCTCCACATGAATTTCCTGCAATTGGACGAGGATATGCTAGCTAGTGGCTCGGCTTCTATCCATTTGGTGTAGTAGTCAATCGCGACTATGAGGTATTTGACTTGTCCAGGGCCTACTGGGAAAGGCCCTAAGAGGTCGACTCCCCATTGGGAGAATGGGCGGGAGGTCGTTAGCAAGCTTAACTCGGAAGCCGGCGCCCTGGCAAAGTTGGCGTTCTGTTGGCACTTTACGCATTTTTTGACAAACTCTTTGGAGTCTGCTATCATCGACGGCCAATAGTATCCGGCTCGGATTAATTTCCTCGCTAGGGCCTTGCCTCCGATGTGGTGCCCACAGCAGCCCTCATGGACTTCCCTGAGGACGTAGTCCGTCTGGTCGGGGTGTAGGCACTTCAGCAGGGGTTGGTTGAGCCCTTTCCTGAACAGCTGTCCTTGGATGACGGCGTATTTGGCTGCTTCTCTTCTCAATTTCGCCGCATCCTTTTCATCACTGGGGAGTTTGCCGTGTTCTAGGAAGTTGGTGACGGGGTCTAGCCATGAAGAACCTAGGCTTGTCACGTGCAGTGTGATTGCTGGTTCTCTAGTCATGCCTTGGATGAGAGATCGGTTTCCCTCTCCTGGTTTTGTGCTGGCTAACTTTGATAGGAGGTCTGCCTATGTGTTCCTTTCTCTAGGTACGTGGTGGACCGTGACCTCTTCGAACTTTTGGCTCAAGCTTTTGACCTTTTCCAAGTACTTCTGTAGCAAAGGGTCTTTGGCTTGGTAGCTACCGTTTACTTGGGAGGTGACGACTTGGGAATCGCTGCATATTTCTAGTCTTCTTGCGCCGACTTCTGCTGCTAGGGCTAGGCCTCCTATTAGGGCTTCATATTCTGCTTGGTTGTTCGAGATGGGAAACTCGAATCTGACCGACTGTTCGTATACAACCCCAATCGGGCTTTCCAGGATGATTCCGGCACCTCCGAAGGTCTGATTGGAGGCTCCGTCCACATGGAGCTTCCACCGTGTACCCACTTCTTCGCTTGGATCCCCCGTTACTTCTACTAGAAAATCCGCCATCGCCTGCGCCTTGATGGCTTGCCGGGGTTCATATCGTATGTCATACTGGGAGAGCTCGATAGACCAAGTCATCATTCTTCCCGCTAGGTCTGGTTTTTGGAGTACTTGTCGGATCCCTTGGTCCGTTCTGACGACAACTTGGTGACTCTGGAAGTACTGCTTTAACCTTCGTGAGGAGGTTAGAAGTGCTAGGGCTAGCTTTTCCAACTTGCTATACCTTAATTCCGCTCCTTGTAAGGCCCTGCTTACGAAATAGACTGGCTGTTGAGCTTTTCCGTCCTCACGTACCAGAATTGCGGCTAGGGCTTCACCCGTTATGGCGAGGTATAGGTATAGTGGTTCCCCGTCCTTTGGCTTCCCGAGGACGGGAGGCGCCGCCAGGATTCCTTGAAGTGTCGAAAGGCCTCTTCACATGCGGGCGTCCACTCAAACGCCATCCCTTTCTTCATGAGGTTAAAGAATGGCAGGGCCTTTGTTGCCGAAGCTCCGAGGAATCGGGATAGTGAGGTCAACCGCCCCGCCAACCTTTGGACGTCCTTGATACAACCCGGGCTCTTCATCTGGAGTATTGCCTGGCATTTCTCTAGGTTGGCTTCTACCCCTCTCTGAGTTATCATGAATCCCAGGAACTTGCCAGCTTCCATGGCGAAGGCGCACTTGAGGGGGTTCAACCGCATACCGTGTTGACGGAGGGACGCGAATACCCTTGCCAGGTCGTTCAAGAGATCGTCAGGTCGTGTTGTTTTTGCCAGGATGTCGTCCACGTAGACTTCAACCGTTTTCCCTATGAGGTCGTGGAATATCCTGTTCATCAGCCTTTGATATGTCGCCCCCGCATTTTTCAGGCCGAATGGCATTACCTTGTAGCAGAAAGTTCCTCCTGGCGTTATGAACGCCGTCTTGTCTTCGTCAGGACGGTGCATCGGTATCTAATTGTAACCGGAGTAGGCGTCCATGAAACTTAGATACCGATATCCTGCCGCGGCATCGACGAGTGCATCTATGTTAGGGAGAGGGAAGCAATCTTTGGGGCATGCTTTGTTAAGGTCGGAATAGTCCACGCACATTCTCCACTTGCCGTTGTGTTTTCTCACCAATACCACATTCGAGAGCCATGTCGAGTAGTCTACTTCCCGTATGAAGTCTGCTTCTAGGAGGCTGGCCGTCTGCCTGGCCACCTCCTCTGCTCTCTCCGCCGACATCTTTCTCCTCCGTTGGGCCACCGGGCGGGCTTCCGTCTTGACGGCTAGATGATGTGAGATGATTTTTGGGTCTATGCCCGGCATGTCGGCTGGAGTCCATGCGAACAAGTCACTGTTGGCCCTTATCATTTCGATCAAGGGCTCCTTCAGCTCGTGTGGGAGGTTCTTGTTAACGAATGTGAACTTCTCCACTTCGTCACCAATTCTAAACTTCTCCAGATCCTCTTCTGGTTCTGGCCTCGGCTTGTCGTCCACTCGGGCATCAAGGTCGGCTAGGAACACACCGGATGCTTCCTTGGACTTCTTTCTAAGGGAGAGGCTGGCGTTGTCACAAGCGACCGCCGTCTCGAGGTCTCCTCTTATGGTCCCTATGGATCCGTCGTCAGTGACGAACTTCATGACTAGTAGCTTTGTATTGATTATGGCTTCAAAATCGTTGATTGTTTTTCTTCCCAAGATGATGTTGTAGGCAGTGGAGTCTCGGAGGATTACAAACTCGGCCATCGCCGATCTCCGGCCTTGGGCTTGCCCCACCGAGATTGGCAGGGATATTACTCCGTCCGGTTTGATGAAGTGGTCGCCCAGCCCGATAACCCCGTGCTGGTGAGTCGTCAGGTCGGCATCTTTTAGCCCTAGTGCGTCGAACACGTTGCGGAACATGATATTTGAATCAGCTCCTGTGTCGACGAGGATCCGTTTGACGAGGCCGGTTCCCACTCTGGCCGTAATGACCATGGGGGGGTTTTCCGGGGCGTCGTTGAACCATTGGTCTTCCGGGCCGAAAGAAATTGAGGGAGGCTTCTTGGAGCTTTGCACTGGCGGGGATGAGACCGTCAAAACCTTAACGTCTTTCCTCTGTGCCGATCGGGATCTTGGCGCGGCGTTTTTGGCCGTTACCACGTTTATCACAGTGAGGCCGTGGTCTCTGTCTTCGGGTTCTTGTCGCCGTTTGGCCGATCGGGCTTTGCCTTCCTCGTCTTGATCGCGATAGCGTCTTCTCGGCTCCCTAATGAGGTGGGAGAACGCAGCTAGCTTTCCTTCCCTTATCGCTTGTTCTAGTGCATCCTTCAGGTCAAAACAATCTTGTGTTTGATGGCCGTAACCCTTGTGATAATCACAATAGAGGTTCTTATTTCCTCCCGTACGGTCCTTAAGTGGTCGGGGTTTCGGCAGGATTCCCTTCTCTGCTATTTGTTGATAGACTTCCACGATGGGGAGAGTGAGTGGAGTGTAGTTGACGAATTTCCCGACCCGGGGGAACGGTCGAGGTGCCCTGTTTGACGCCTCCTCTCTAGCTTTTTCCTTCGCTCGCTCTCCGTCGCCTGGTTGCCAGGCTTGGCTGTAGCCGGACTGCCGCTTATTGGCAGCCACGACTCGGCTGACTTCCTCGTCGTTTATGTACTCCTTGGCTACCGTCTGGATCTCATGCATCGTCCAAACCGGTTTCGTGGTAAGGTGTTTTCGGAAGTTCTCGTTGAGGAGGCCGTTCGTTAGGCAGAGATTGGCCACCGAGTCGGTTAAGCCATCGATTTCCAAGCATTCATCGTTGAACCGATCTAAGTACCTCCTTGTCGGTTCTCCTTGTCTCTGTGTTACCCCTAGAAGGTTGATAGGATGCTTGGCCTTCGCGATTCGCGTTGTAAATTGGGCCAGGAATGCACGGCTGATGTCTGAGAAGCTGTATACGGAGCCTTGTGGGAGGCCGTTAAACCATCTGATCGCCGGCCCTGCTAGGGTTACCGGGAAGGCGCGGCATCTTACTTCGTCCCCCACTCCCTCCAGATTCATCCTGGCCTCAAAGGCCGTGAGGTGTTCTAGAGGGTCTTGAGTTCCGTCGTACCTCATGTCCGTTGGCTTGTCGAAGTGTTTCGGCAACCGGACCTCTAGGATAGATCGGTGGAACGGGGTGACGCCCATTATCACGGGTTGTCGTGTTCTCTCGGGACTTCTTTCCCCGTCTTCGTGACCTCTTGCCGCTCGGCGGGTCGGTCTGCCGCGGGAGTAGATGATCGTGTCGTTTCGTCTTCTTCTTATGGGTGACTCCTCCCGTGTACTCTCCGCTTCCGTCCGGGGTGCGGATGTACGCCGCGGGCGGCTCCGGTGAGAGTCGTCCTCTTCGCTCCCGGGAGATGGGGTATAGCTGGGATCGGTAGACCGTCCATCCCGCTCCCGGTCGACCAGCTGTCGTTCCAGGTTCTGGACTCTGTGGCGTAGCTCCTGCATTATTATGGCGCTATCGCCGCCCGTTCCCCCGAATGGCCGTGTTCTCGTGTGTTGTTGGGGGATCTCCGCCCTCCCCTTTGCGAGGCGACGGAGGCTGCCCCCTCCGCTCCGGCTGCTCGAGCTCGGTCGCCGGGACCTAGCGCGACTTCCATTTAGGCAGTGGCGTCCCCACAGACGGCGCCAATGTTCGGTTGTCGGGTTCCGGACAGGTCGGGTGTGCGAGTGAGGGGGTGAGGATGCCTTAGCCTTGGGCGCGCTGGTTGCGGGTTAGTTGAGCAGACGAGCACTTGTCCTGGAGAGAGGATGAGGGGGTGCCACCTGCAAAGACACTCCGACGCTTAAGTCAGCGATGTGCAGGCGGGCAGAATGGTGAGGTGAAAAGGATATGACGTACCTCGTGGGAAGAGCCAATCTTCCCTTTATATACATGTCAGTAGTGGGTCCCTCATGGGGGCAGGCCCATATTCTCAAGGACGTTGTCCTGCAGCCGCGTGTGAGCCGTACAGGACGCGTGTCCGGGTCGGTTGGAGGGCGCACGGCCGGGTCGGGTAGAGCTTGGGTCGGGTTGACCCGTGCGGAACTTGGGCCAGGCCGTAACACTAATTTTGATGGCTAATTTTTAATATACACGTAGACATAACATAATCATTTATACTATTATAGAGGTATTTATTTAGTAAAAAATTATGATGTGTAATTTAAAAATACAGTTAAAGCTTTAACTTTGAAAAATATGTATAATATTGCAAATATTTTATTTTTATATTAAACATGTTAATATTAATTTTATTTATCCTAAAATATATTGTTGTAAATTAATTTATATTTATATCATTTTAAAATTATAAAATTACGCCCTTCTAAATAATTAAGAATATTTTATCTAAAAATAAAATTAAAATTTTAATATTTAAAATAAAAAATTATTTTTTTTTCTTTTCTAATTACTTTAAAATAAGCACGGGACCTTCCACTAGTACATATAGATTGTGCACTATCTACTACTACCATGCATTACATTTTCACCTTCTAATAACACAACAATTACCACCTTTCTATGTTCTTTTCCTCAACTAATTCTTATGACATTCACTACATCCACTTGCTCATGCAATTTCATTCCAATTGTTATCCCATTGCTTCTTTAAGCTTAAATTATTTTCTCTCCTATAAACAGAACTCGAACTTTTCGGAATAAGCCCTTGTTAATAATGTAATTCACCCTTCTATTATGTTCCTCCCTTGCATAGCTTCTATGCCTTTTAATTTACTGTAACCATTCTCTAAGAATTGTTTTTACTCTTTATCAGCTGCTCCTATTAGCTACGTGCCTTAGAGCTCATCTAGTTCCTTCTTACCATTATCCAATCCACCAATCTTTTATTATCCACAATGATCATTAATTTTTCTTCTTTTATATTTTCTTCTAAAACTGTATCACCATGCCAACAAATTATAGTTCAAATGACATAATTTTTACATCCTCGCTTCTGCAACTGTTTCACCACTGATATAAAGCAATACGAGAATCTGCAACTAAACACTGCCAGAGTCATGGGCTTTAGCCACAGGAAAAACATGACTAAAGTTAAGAAAAACCGTAGCAATGACACATTAATAACTAATGAATATCCGTAGTTAACAATGGCGACATATTTTTAGTTAACTATAGTTTTTTGCCTGTTAACCACACTTTTGTAAATTGTGAAGACATTTGAATAATTACAATTTTCACATCATTGCCCAAACTCCAAACTGTGACTAAATAAAAATAATGTAATCTAAATATATAATTTTACTTTTTTTCGTGGCTAATATTGGTAGGTCAGATTTTTTGTCGCATTTTTTTCCGTGATTAATGTTGGTGGATTTTTTTCTATGAATTTTTCTGTGACCAATATTAATGGACTATTTAACAATAGATAAATCCGTGGCTAAAATTAATATTTTTTTAAATAAGTTCTCGGCCGTAATTATCAATTGAATAATTTTTTTCATATATTTCTTTCTTTCTATATATATATATACTAACATGTTAAAAATATTTTATAATAATAAATACAATTAAAATAACCATAACCATAATAAATACTAAAAGAAAATAAAGTTAGCGAGCTTAGTAATAACGTTAAAGAGTATGCATTGTTCATATAAATAGTAAAAAAATAAAATAAACCAAGTTCTATGATTCTAAATGATAAAAGAATAAAATTATATCTAATATCAGTCTAAACTAGATATACATTAAGATGAAAATAACAAAGCATGAGGTGCATCAATCCAATTGAGTGTGTGGCACATGATTGGAGAAGGTAGGTTGTAGAAATCTATGGAGAATTGCTACTTGATCCTGAGTTTCTTGAAGTTGCCTCGCGATATGCTGTTGCAATGCATTGTTAGTACGTCCGCAATTTGTAACTGCGAATATGCGCTTTGATTTACCAACACTACTGAGACATGTAGCATTACTAAAATCACGAACTCGCTTACTATTTTCAGTATCACGGACTTTTTTAATTGTATCATTTGGATGAGTCAAGACTTTTGAATAAATACCTTCACGCTCTTGATCTTGAAACAAAAGCTCTTATATTTTTCCTACAAACAAATAGACGTCGCACTATACTAGTGTATTAACATAATTAATTCATTAAAAAATATACAATTGGATAAAAAAATTTTAGATACTTACAGCTAATCATTATTCTACTCCACTTATACAACTCCTATATTTTTTTAGTAAAGTTGATACAATAACCTCGTTTCAGTATAAGAAATGTGTACGGCTGTCTCAAAGGAAGAAGAAGAATAATTCTTTTGGTACTTTGGAGCGAAAGACCAAAGGAAAAAGAACACAATACAAGGGGCAGAAAAAAGACATCCCACAAGCATCAGCATACAAACTCAAGGAGATCTCTTTTGGGGTAGATGGAAGAACGTGCTCTCTAAATTTGAATCAAAGATCAGGTTTGCTAATCCATCAGCAACTTGATCAGCTTCTCTAAGAGTGTGCTTCATCTCCACATTCCAATCACGATTCAGGCTTCTTACAATCCTCTTCACAGTTCGAGTGAGGGATGGATGATTCTCGGGGTTTTCTAATCAGGTCTAAGGCCCCTTTGGAGTCGGACTCAATAATCAAATTCCTAACTCTTTTACTCCATGCCAACTCCAGACCCTGGTGAATCGCCTCTATCTCAGCCTCAATGGCCTTGGCTGAGTCAAGTTTCTTCGCAAAACCCCAATTCCACATGCCCATACTGTTCCTCATCACTCCTGCACTACTGGCAGGACCCGGATTTCCCGGGATGCAACGTCAGTGTTTAACTTCATCCAGTTTTTCGGAGGGAGTTTCCAATTGACAAAGGTCTGAGTAAACTCTCATGTACTGAATTCTCTGGAAAAGTGAGTTCTGCATTCTTCAACACAATTTTTTATCCTCATAACCTTGATTCCAACATGTGGGTTCGTGTTCTTGTGCACATACTCATTTCTAAATCTCCAAATCATCCAAGAAGTAGTCCGTCCAAGCCTCAATCCCTTCCCTTCCCAGCTCCTTCGAGAAGTTCAGGTGAATCCCGTCTTTCAAATTCAACAAGAAGAACTGGTTGATTTGTTGGGGTTGAATCAAGTTCATCCACACTATTGAGGCTTTAGGGCAATCTCTAATAGCATGCTTAATCGTTTCCTCCTCGCTGTTGCAACATATACATAAGGGGCTACTCCCCTGCGCCCATCTTGCAGTCCAGGCCAAAGCTGGGAGGCTGTTATGGGCCATTTGCCAGATGAACATGTTTACTCTCTGCATCCGCTTCCACTTCCAAATCTTTTTCCACACCAAGTCCTCATTAATAGGAATCATAAATTTAATTGAACGACAATCGGTTGCTCTTAGTCCACAATCTCTGTAGTTAATAGAATTATCTGCTTTGTCTCGAAGGTGCCCTTCCAAACGGCTCTGCCAACTTCCCCGAGCTTATCCCGGTACTGCGTCAATATATATCTAACCGAGAACCGGTACTACATACATATTTATATATAAATACATAATAAGTTAAGAGAAAGTCCAAGAAACTAGTAGTTTTATTAAAATTTGGCTAACATTTAACTACTCAAAGAAAAATGAGTAATTCTATACCATTAGATATAATCTCATACTATTAAAAATACTAATGATAGTTAATTGATAGTTACAAATCACAAAATTTGTTCGCCTCCTGACACTCCTCATAAGTTAATAATTTAGAACTCTGCTAGAGAGATAATGAGAAATCTTAACAATGTGTACAATAGCTCTTAATAGCCCCAACAGCACTGTGATCAACCCTCTAGCAATTCGAGCAGCGCCATCACCCATCCCCAGCAGCCCCAACAGCACCAAGACTCCCCCAATTAAAATAACCATCCAGTTACATATAAAACTGATCACCTCTGAAAATGTTAAGTCTATATGCTTCAACCAAATTCAATAAACTAATCATTCAAATGCTCATTAAAACAACCATCCGCATATCTATTGTATTGAACATTCGGAATATTTTAATTATACTTACGTAAATAACCATCCACATTAGACATAAAAATAACCATCCGCCGACATAGTGTAATGAACATCTGCATAAAAAAAAGAGAGACTAAAGAATAGGATAGTCAAGCACATGATAGAAGAGAGAAGAGCGCAGAGGCCTGCAACTGCGTAAGAGAGGACAACGACGAGACCAGCGTAGAGGTAAGCGGCGCGTCCAATAGTGACGAAGATGCCGGCACCAACCATGCTGCCGACACCGAGGGCGACGAGGTCATACCAGTGGAGAGTGCGGCGCATATGGGAGCTGGATCGGGCGCAGAGGCAAGTAGCTAGTCATCTCGTCGTAGAAGGTGGAGACTGCGACGACACAGATTGCAAGGCGAGAAGGAGTGTGAGGCTATGGCGATGGTGGTTTGGAGAAGAAGAGAGAGGACTTCGCAGTGGTTGCACATTGATAAAGTAGGGGATGGCACGAAGACTCCTATGCTCCGCGGAGTTACTGGGCTCAGCGAGAAACATGGGAAGGGCTCGAACGCGGGAAGGTGGTGCAAAGAAGAGATGAAGAAAGGGGTGATTCACCAGTGGCTGTGGGGCCTAGAAGCGCAGACGGCGCTGATAGCGGGGTACTAGGAGAGATGATTGAGGTCTGGTGTTTGTGGCAGTGTGGCACCATTGAGAGAGGAAGAGATTGGGCGAAAATACAGTCACATCAGATGAGAGAAAAAAAGGTTATTTTTGGGATTTACGTAACTGTTGCGAATTCTTATTTATTTTAAATTTTAAATTGATAATTATTAAAAATTAATTAATTATTTATTTATTATTTAATGTTAATTTTAATTTTATCCTTATTGTTCACTAAATTCATTAACTTTCCATACTTTCTCAATAACTAATAGTGACTGATTTTTATATGGACATAATATTTTGTTATTTCTAAATTTTGACAATACTTAAAAGGTAATTTCAATGATATCTAAAAAAGTAATGCTTAACTTAAAAAAATTAAAAATTAATATTTAATTTAAAAATATAAAAATAAATAATTTTTAAATATTTAAAATTTATTATAAAATATAAATTAAATAGAAAGTTAAACACTATAGAATTGACATACTTAAAAAATATAGTAAAAATTAAGGTTATATTATTTATTATTTAAAAATAGTTTTTAATTTAGTCATATTTTTTTATTATTCTAAGTTAAAAAATTGATAAATAAAGAAAAAATATGATAAAACAAGCAATTATTATTAGAAATGTTAAAAGGTTATCAAAATTTATTATTTTTTACTATTAATTAATTATCAATATTTAAAAGTATAAGATAAAGTATGTTACTAGATTACTAAACTAAAAAGATTAGACTAAAAAAAGTTGAATTAATGATTAAGTGCCAAAAATAATAAATTACGATGCTCCTAGCATTTTTCAATTCAGAAGTGCTACGTATACAAGTCATTTTGGTTTACAAGTTATATAAGTTAGGCCAAACCCAATAAAAAGGACACTCACCCATACGAGCGTGTTAACACGCGCACTACTCAACGGTTTCCATAGCGCGCTTCGCGTTCCTCCTCCTCCTCATTCTCTTCCTTCTTCTTCTCTTTCTTCTTTGCGTTTCTCCTCCTTTTTCTTCGCGTGTTTCATCTTCGTCATCATTTTTTATTACTATTGTTGTTGCTGCTTTTTTCCCTCTTTCTCTTTCTATTGATTTTGCAACATTATGTATTTTTTTCTTCTTTGTTTGATTTTTTCCTCCTAAGAAGAATTATGAAAATATGAAATAAGAAGAAGAAGAAGAAGTAGCAGAAGATGAGGAGGAGGAAGAGGAACAGTTTTGAATTATGCAGAACTTATTAGCACACATTCACAAAAAATTCTTAAACAATACAACAAAATATTTTCATGTTACACTAAAATATCTTCGTATTACACCCAAATTTGCTACAAATACAGAAAAGTGTTTCCTCTAATGCTCCATTTTTTTCTTATTTCTTTCTTTCTTTTAGTTTAACGAATATAAGTTTATCCTCTTCTAAGTAATTTTGTACCATTATTTGTTTCTTCTTCTTCTTTGTTTGATTTTTTTGTTTTTGTTCTTGTTAAAAGAGTACAACAAGAAAAAATTTGAGAAGATAAAATAAGAAAAAAAAGGATGATGATGATGATGAAAAAGAAGAAGAAGAAGCAGTAGAAGATGAGGAGGAAGAAGAAGAAGAGTTTTGAATTATGCAGAACTTATCAGCACACATACATAAAAAATTCTTAAAGAATATACCCAAATATCTTCGTGTTACACCCAAATACAGAAAAATATTTTCTTTAATGCAGAATTTTTACATTACATTCAATTCAAACCATCAATGATGAACAATAATTTTTACAAATAAAAATATTATTCACTTACAGAATCATAAACTACTAACGAAAATATTAACTAGAATCAAACCACAACTCGGCCGCTTAATTGGATTCAAAATAATCAATTTTGTTCTGATTCAATTGACAATTTGAACTTGAATTATTCATTATCTTCAACAACGAGATAACTGCTGATGGAGGAGAAGGGGAAAAAGGAAGGAGGAGAAGAAATTTCAATGAAAAAAGAAGGAGGAAGAAGAGGAGGAGGTGGTGTTGGTGAGAGAGTAAAACAAGAAGAATCTTGAGAAGGTAAAATAAAAAGGAAAAGATGAATAAGAAAAAAAAAAAGAAGAATATGGTGATGATGATGAAAAAAAGAAGCAGCAGCAGCAGAAGATAAGAAGGAGGAAGAGGAAAAATTTTGAATTATACAGAACTTTTCAGCATACATACACCGAAAATTCTTAAACAATACACCGAAATATCTTCCTGTTACAACAAATATCTTCGTGTTACACCCAAATTTATTGCAAATATAGAAAAGTGTTTTCTCTAATGTTGCATTTTTTTCTTTTTTTCCTTATTTCTTTCTTTCTTTTAGTTGAATGAATGTAAGTTCATTCTCTTTCAAGTAATTTTGTACCATTATATGTTTTTTTTTCTTCTTTATTTGATTTTTTGTTTTTATTCTTGTTAAAAAATAAAATAAGAAGAAATTTTAGAAGATAAAATGAGAAAAAAAAAGATAAATAAAAAAAAAGATGATGATGATGATGAAAAAGAAGAAGAAAAAGCAACAGAAGATGATGAGAAGGGAGAAGAAGAGTTTTGAATTATACAGAATTTATCAGCACATATACACAAAAAATTCTTAAAGAATACACCCAAATATCTTTGTGTTACATCTAAATTTGCTGCAAATACAGAAAAATATTTTCTTTAATGTAGAACTTTTACATTACATTCAATTCAAACCATAAACAATGAAACATTATTCACCTACAAAAACATAAACTACTAACAAAAAAATTAACTAGAGTCGAACCACACCTCAACTACTTGATTGAATTCAAAACAATAATCAATTTTATTTTGATTTAATTGATAATTTGAACTTGAATTATTCATAATCTTCAACAACGAGATAAGGAGGAGAAGGATGAAAAGGAAAGAGGAGAAGAAATTCTAATAAAAAAAGAAGGAAGAAAAGGAGGAGGAGTAGGTATTGGTGACGACATTAACAAAAAAAGAACGTGCAGTAATGGCACGAAAAAAAATATTAGTGAGTTGATTGAAATCTTCTGTTAAACTAAGAGGCGCGTGAAATGTGCGTACATAAAACTGCGCGCGAGAAAGATTTAGAAAAAAATAATTTGTATGAACTTGTATGGTAAAATAACTTGTATGTAAAGAATAATCTTCTCAATTATTATTTAAGAATTACAGAATCACTGGCGATTCACTGCACCGAATAATTGTTGATTATAAGAAACTTGTACAAGTATCAGAAGAGGAATCATAAATTTAAGAATTAAATCTTACGCGGTTCCTAATAATTTCATAAAACTTCTTTTTGCCTCTAAAAAAAGTATAATATTATTCGCGACCCCCCCAACGATGATCTCATAGAGTTAATAATTAAGGATCGCGATGACATCATACTTTTCTCAAAAAAGAAAAAACAGAAAGAAGTTTCGTAAAATTGCTAGAAGTCCGATGAGGTGTCACTCTAAATTTAACTGAATGACAATGGGTTGCTCTTAGTCCACAGTCTCTATAGTTAATAAAATTATCTGCTTTGTCTCAAAAGTGCTCTTCCAAACGGCGCTGCCAACTTCCCCGAGCCTATCCCGGTACTGCGGCAATATCTCACCCAGAACCGGAGTTTCAATGTCTTCAGTCACCCGTCCGTACTGGACAATGATCTTGTTTCCTGTCGCCTGTGAATACCGAATGCGTCCGACCGGAGCATCACATTGACGCTCCTTCACATGCACGGGTGCAGTGCTAACCACAGGCGCCCATGCATACATGGATTCACCGCTCACCACCGCGTGATCTTGAATAATACTAAAAGGCAGCTCCCTCAACACATCCTCGCACAGCTCTGGATTTTCCTTGGTTGCCAACGTGGCAACCACACAGATGCCCAATGGCTGCCACGTCAGACGAACCTTTCTTCCGTCGGCCACATGGACTCGACGAGAAAGATCCGGATCCGCGGGTGTGGAGATCGAGGCGGTGGTGTAACTGTAAGTCAGATGCTTTCCTATGTTCCAAGGGAAGTAATGAAACAACCACGCTGCGAGACGGTTAAGGTAGGCCAAGAACGTACGCACGGCTTTGACGGCCTCTTCGCGGGTTGTGGCGGTGGGAAGATGCTTGGTCAATGCAGCGGCCAGCGCCGCCATCTCTTGGAAGCCGCTGTAGCGAAGAAAGTTGGAGAAGGTGTAGTCGAAGCGGTGGACGAGGGCGCAGCACTGGTCCAAAGAGAAACGCTCGTCTTCAAAGGTGTTCAAGAGAGAGTACCAGGTGCAGGTGGAATGGTCGCGGATCATGCCGTTGACGAAATCCCAGGTGGTGAAGTACTGGTTGTTTGTACCGACGGGAAGGCCGCCGGTGCGGATGCGTTTGACCTCTTTGGGTTCGGTGGTGAGAATTGCATCGGTGGCGGCCTTAACGGCGGTTACGAGGTCAGACAAGTTGGAGAAGGAGGTGGACATTGTTGACTTCTTGTACTAGTAGATGGATTAGGGAGTGAAAGCTTGACGATTCAATTCGGGGATGAAGCTAAGGGATTTATAGATAGGTGCTCTCAGACGGGGTGTTTATGGTAGCTAGGGTTCCGTAACGTAAATACATTATTAGTGAAAGTCATGGAGGAACTACTGTACGTAGTTTGGTCATAGTCTTTAACTCTGAATTACCAAATATAGAAAGTCTAAAATAATTTTATTAAAATTTGGCTAATTTTTAATAAGTAAAAAAAATTTTTTATATTATTAGATATAATTTTATATTAAAAATATTAATAATAAATAATTATAAATTATAAAATTTGTTGTCTTTTAATACTTTTATTAAATTAAATATAATTTTATATTATTAAAAATATTAATAATAAATAATTACTAATTATAAAATTTACTATTCTTAATACTCCTCTTACTAAATATTAAATGATTTCTTGTGACGGAGTAGTTTTTTTATTTTACCTTTAATTGAGATTGACATTCAAATAAACATGTGAAATAACATAAAAAAACCTCAAAATTTTATTAAAATGAATATCTAAAATAAAGTAGAACATTCAAAGTTAGTCCTAGTTTATTAGAAGCCATGCTGAATAATGTGTTTGAAATTGAAGTGATATCTTAATATGTATGTGGACGAAGACAAGTACGAAGAGAAAAATATTGGTATTTTAGGAAGAAAAAAAGTTAGTTGAAGATGACTATAGAAAAATTGGTTTCTTATATTTTTTTCATAAATTTAACACCAATTTAATTATTATGCAACTATCATTATGTTACACTCTATATATATTATATTATTTGTTAAATTATACTAGGATTTTAGTTAGAAATTAGAACCCTATTATTTATGTAATTATTTAATTTAGTGATTGAATGTTGTTATGGTCCAATTTTCAGGCTCGCTTAAGCTATAATTGGCCCAAAAATTCCATTTTTCGAAGTATGTCTGTTTAGTTTGATTTATATTCGTGTAGGATTATGTGAATATCTCGTAAGATTTATCTAGATCCTCTTTAAATTTATCTATCCAAACATTATAGATAGAGAATTTAACACACTCAAAATATGACATCTAACTCTAATCGCTATACCTCTTGAATTTAGATTAATTTGAGCGATTGAATTCCTTACAGCTACCAGTACTACCAACCAGTTTGCAGCGTTCAAAGGAATTTTCCATCTCCCTAATAAAGAGTTCGACTAGTTAACCCCTCACAGAACAGAAGATGTAGGAATGAAAGCTGAGATACGAACACACATAGAGGAGGCTGGAGGCACATGCTCGATCTTCTCACTAAATTTTGTAAATTCATTACTAATATATGGGTATTCATAATACATGCCCTCATTAATTATTTTTATTATATGAACCATTGTCAAAATATTTTAAATTTACTTGTATGTTAAATCTTAAAATGTAATTGTGTAGATATGTTTAAGTGGTTTATTTTTACCTTTAAATATTTATTTTTAGCAAAAATTAGAATTATCTTAATATTATTTACTTGTTTGTCTAAAAAATTAAAATTTTTAATTAAAACGAGTAAAAAAAATAAAGATTAAAGTTGAATACACTATTTTTTTTAACCAAAGATAGAAAGACTTGAAGCTACACCTCTTAGATGAATATGGAGGAGATTATGCCATTTAAATTATAACTCATTGGCTATTATTTTCAAACTCAACTAGTCGAATGAGATATAAGAAATTTAATCACTTACAAAATTTATTTTTAATATTATACTAAAGAAAATAAATGCAATATATCATTGTTAAATACTATTTTTTATTATATTTTTTAATTGGTTAAATTGAGGATTAATTTATTATATATTGATATTTTATTTATTAAAAATTTATTGTTAATTAATAGATTGATATATAATATGATTAAATTTAAATTTTTAATATTTATTTAAGCGAATAAATAAAATAATTATTTAATTAATTTAAATATTAATTATTTTTAATATTTTTAATTATAAAATATTTATAATAATTATTATATATATTGTTTAATTTTTTAATAAAAATTTTATATAATTTTATGTATTATTGCGTAGAGAACGGAACATACATTAATTTAAAAAAAGTATAGGTGAACAATAACATTAGTAAACAATGTAAACAACAGAGTTAAAAAAGTAAATTAATCCTAAATGTAATTAATAGTTTGATTAATTAAATTCTAATAATAATCATATTTCAAATTTAAAAAATAGGTTTTCACATTGGTGAATTGAAACTATGCAACTAGCCTCTCATCTTATCTTCTTCTCGCTTGACCCTTTTCTCTTCCGTACTCTCAATCCAGCCTCAACCCTCCGTCCGACACTACCGCCATCACCACTGGCGACCACCGTCGCCTACGCTCTCTCTCTTCCCTCTCCTCTTTTTCTTTCCTCTTTCTCCATTTCTCCTCAATCCCCTGTACGCTACCCTTCTTCTTTGTGCAAAGCCCAACTCCGGGGAGAAACCCCAGTGCAACCCAACAGCGGCTGAGTTTTGTGCCGCTGCAACATCGCGTCTGCTACCCCTCTTTTTTCATTCTTTCCCTTTCACCAATGCAGGTTCCATGCTTCTTCTTATCCGTGTTCTTTCGTTTATTTATTTTAACTAATTTTTAATTCTACTTTTAGTGTTTAGATTAGGCCTAGATTAATGGATTGATACTTTTCGAATTTTAAAATATTTGATGACTGATTTTTCTGGATTGATTGCTGCTTAAATTGAGTTTAAAATCCCTATTTACATATTGTGCACATCATATGCTCGATGAAATGCCTGAGTAAAACTTTTTGTTTCATTCTTATGTTTGGCCAGCATTTGTCTTAAGTTTTGTTATCTTTAGGCATTATAGTTCAAAATTGTGTAATGTTATGCTATTTTTAATGATGTTTAGATTGAGTTTTGACAAGGCACTTGATTATTAGTTTTGTTTAAACACCAAATTGGTTTAAAATTTTAAATTTGGTCATTTGATTAGTGTAATTTAAGAAGTGTATATCATGTTTAGTTAAGTGGATTGAATGAAACTACCTATTCATGTATGTTTTAAACATTTTACATAGTTGTCATTAGATTATTTTAAATTCCCATCCTTATGCTTCCATGCCATGCATGCACAAACAAATTTGGTCACAACTCACTTCATAGATGGAAATATATGCTCTAAGTGGAGATGCTTTTTATTTTGGATGCTCACTAAATGTGTTTTTTGTTTTTGCATTCTTTTTTATTTTTTCACGCTATATAATATTGCTAGAAAATATATGTACAGTTGTGCATAACATACAATATAGTACTCAAAGGTCCCAAAATTTCAATTAGCAAGTCCACAATATATACAACACTGATTACTACTATAAGAAAAATAAATTAATTAATAAACAAATAAGAAGAAGAAAAAATAAGAGAGGATTGACAAGGAAGGAATTGAAGAAACGAAAATGGAGAATGGGAGTGTATCATTCACATCCACGAAGAAATAATGAGCTTTTTGACTTTTCAAAGCATAGAAATGGACTTGGCTTTAGGTTGTGCAGGTGCGATTCAGTTGTGGCAGATCCATGCATGCTCTATATAAATACTTAATATAAGCCTAACTAATTAGGTGAGATTTTTTATGGGTACACTTTTCATTGTTATTATTTCTTGTAAATTATGTATAGTAATAAATTTTTAATGATATTTTTAGAAAAAGTATTAATAAAATTTTTTTAGTTGAAACTTGTTTAATAGTATGGTATCTAATTTGTTTGTTTGTTTGTGTATGTTTGATTATAGGTAATAGAATGTACGGATATTATTGGAAGTGATGACACAGATCTTGTTGATAAGGTTTGTTCTCTAGTATATTGCTGTTTTTTTGTGAACCGCATATTTGAATCGATCATTAATCTTTATGTTCATCGAATTATGTCTGTTTTGAATTGATTCGCAGTTACCGGATCATAGTTGCCTTGCCGAAGACGAAATATCAATAGTTGGAATGCGATTTGAGCATTTGAAGCTGGCTTAGGATGTTTATGCAACATATGCAAAGAAAGTTGGTTTCGATTCAATAGCGTAGCGGATAGTTATTTCTATTGGTACCCAGATGGTTATTTTGTAATGGCCTTGGTGTGGTGTGTATAATTAGTTACAATTATATTGAACTGGATATTCGATTTAATATGATAACGGATGTTTATTTCCATTGTTACCCAGATGGTTATTTTGAATAGTTTGGGTGTAGTGTGTGTGATTCGTTAAAAGTATTCTAAACTGGATGTTTGATTTAATAGGAAAGCGAATGGTTATTTCTTTTGTTACCCAGATGGTTATTTTGAATAGTCATAGTGTATTGTATGTGATTAGTTACAAGTATTTTAATTTGGATGTTCGATTCAATAGACTAGCAGATGTTTATTTCTATTGGTACCAAAATGGTTATTCGAAATAGTATGGCCGTATGGGTGTAGTGTGTGTGATCAGTTGCAAGTATTTTAATATGGATATTCGATTCAATAGGATAGCGAATGATTATTTTTAGTCGTACCCAGATGGTTATTCTTAACTAATAGCTTTTACGCTTCGCTAATATATTGAAACAAAATCAAAGTAGTTAGAGAACTAAAAATGTTATTCACCATGGAAATTTATCCTTTATATTGTAACAAAATTCCATAACAAAAATACATAAACAATGTGAAAAAGGTATTTGTGGTCTTAAGACTAAGGTCCAATTTGGGTTAACAACTTAAATAAACTCTTTTGGAAAAAGAGTTTAAAGTAGAAGGACTTTTATTAATAGTAACTTATAAATAAGTTATTTTGTATTGATTTTTAGTTATAAAAGTACTTATTTTAAAGTTGTAGTGTTGGGATAAATAACTCAAAAAATACAATTTTTTTTTACACAAGAGAATGGATATTAAAATTCTAATTCACAATAATTTTGATGGCAATGCAAAAAAAAAAATTATTGTATAGTTAGTATTTGTTGTTTTATTGTGCATGATATGGTAGTTGAAAATAAAAAATAAATATGAAATGTGTGTCAATGTATATTTTATTGTTGTTTTTGAGTTTTTTTATTGTGACATTTCATAATTTAAAAGTAAAAAAAAAAGTAGCTTCCGTTACTTCCCAAACAGGCTCTAGGTACATCTATTGCTTTCTCTGATTCCGGCTCTTCCTCACAGGTTCATCAATGTCCTAGTGCCTGGTGCTGTGAAAGGTGATTTAACCTCCTTTTTCTTGTTTTTTGGACAGTTGTGGCATACACGTTTTTCATTTTAGTCCAACAAAATTCGCACATATTCAATTGATCCATTGTGTGCTCTCATGATAATATCCTCCATAATCTCCATTCTCATTGCCCGAAGCATATCTGTATACACAAAATTTTTTTGCCATTATAATTAGTCTTCCATAAAATTCAGAACCGAATTAATACGTCACGAGTTACTTCAACACAAAAGTCCGTCTCAGAATTGCATCAAAGTGTCTTACAAAACCAAATAACCCTAACAAATATCATTGCAAATTAACTCAAATGAAATACAAATACATAAAAATTAAGACCGTTGAAATATTGTTAATCAACTCAAACCGATTTCATACCTAAAATAAAATTAAAAATGGCCCTTTGTCATTTTCTTGAAATATATTCCGAACAACAAACAACAACAACAACAAAGTCTTGTCCCACTAAGTGGGGTCGGCTACATGAATCAAACGACGCCATTGTGCTGTGTCATGTATCATGTCTACAGAGAGACCGTTTACATGTAGATCTCGTTTGACCACCTCATGGATAGTCTTCTTAGGTCTTCCTCTGCCTTTCGCCCTTTGTCCATCTTCCATCTCATCCACCCTCCTGACTGGATGTTCTATCGGTCTTCTTCTCACATGTCCAAACCACCTGAGACGCGATTCAACCATCTTTTTCACAATGGGTGCTACTCCAACTCTCTCCTTATATCTTCATTCCTTATTTTATCCAATCGCGTATGACCACTCATCCATCTCAACATCTTCATCTCTGCCACACTCAGCTTATGTTCGTGCTCCCCTTTAGCCGCCCAACACTCCGTACCATACAGCATAGCCGGTCTTATAGCGGTGCGATAGAATTTACCTTTAAGTTTTAAAGGCACTTTTTTGTCGCATATAAAACCAGATGCACTCCGCCATTTTGACCAACCTGCTTGGATCCTATGATTTACATCCTGTTCAATCTCTCCATTATCCTGTATGATGCACCCAAGATACTTAAAATTTTTAACTTTTTCTAGGATGTTTTCTCCAATCTTCACCTCTATATTGGGGTTTTCCCTTCTCAAACTGAACTTACATTCCATATATTCCGTCTTGCTATGGCTTATGCGCAGACCATACACTTCTAAAGCTTCTCTCCATAACTCCAACTTCTTATTTAGGTCTTCCCTTGACTCTCCCATAAGGACGATATCATCGGCAAAAAGCATGCACCATGGCACATGCTCTTGGATGTGCTCTGTGAGTACTTCCAGGACTAATGTGAAAAGGTATGGGCTTAAAGATGATCCCTGGTGTAATCCTATACCAATAATTCTTCCGTCACACCACCTTGAGTCTTCACACTAGTTGTGGCCCCATCATACATGTCTTTAATTGCCCGAATATATCGATCCTTACTCTCCTCTTTCTAAAACCTTCCATAAGACCTCCCTTGGTACCCTATCATACGCTTTTTCCAAATCAATAAATACCATATGTAGGTCCCTTTTACTACTACGATACCTCTCCATCATCCTTCTTAATAGGTATATCGCTTCAGTGGTAGATCTTCCTGGCATAAATCCAAATTGATTCTCTGTTACTTGTGTCTCTTTTCTCAACCTCCGTTCTATCACCCTTTCCCATAACTTCATAGTATGACTCATAAGCTTAATCCCTCTATAGTTTCCGCAACTTTGTATATCCCCTTTATTCTTGTAGATAGGTACCAATGTGCTCTTTCTCCACTCATCAGGCATCTTCTTTGACCTTAAAATCTCATTAAAAAGCTTGGTTAACCAGTTGATGCCTTTTTCTCCAAGACATTTTCAAACCTCAATCGGGATATTATCAGGTCCTACTGTCCTGTCATTTTTCATCTGCTTTAAAACTTCTTTTACCTTGAAGTCTCGAATCCTTTGATAGTAGTCAAAGTTTTGATCTTCTTCCCTTGTGCATAATCGACCAAGGCTCGGAAGAGTCTTCTGTCCCTCATTAAATAACTCGTAGAAGTAACTCTTCCACCTTTCATTAATCTTCTCCTCTTGAGCCAACACCTCTCCATCCTTATCCTTTATGAACTTAACCTGATCCAAATCTCTCGTTCTTCTTTCCCGACTCTTTGTGATTCTATATATACCTTTTTCTCATTCTTTTGTACCCAAAGACTGGTAGATACCCTCATATGCTCTTGTTTTTGCTTCACTTACAGCCACTTTTGTCTCTTTCTTAGCCGCCTTATATTTTTCCCAATTATCTGCATTGTGGCATAAAGACCACTCTTTAAAGCATTCCCTTTTTATCTTTATCTTTTCTTGTATACTCGCATTCCACCACTAGGACTCCTTGTCTCTTGGTCCTATTCCTTTAGATTCACCAAAACTTTCTTTTACTGTTCTTCTAATAACTTCTGCCATCTCCCTCCACATCTCTTCCGCGCTTCCGTTCCCATCCCACTTTACCTCTTCTCCTACCCGTCTTAGGAAGTTTCTTTGTTCCTCACCTTTCATCCGCCACCACCTCGTCCTTGGGTTCTTCATATAATGTCTTTTCCTCAACTTTTGCTCAACGCAAAAATCCATGACGAGCACCCTATGTTGTGTTGTCAAACTCTCTCCCGGAATAATTTTATAGTTAATGCAAAATTTCCGGCCAACTCTCCTCAATAAGAAGAAGTCGATTTGAGAGCTTGTCATGCCACTCTTATAGGTTATAAGATGTTCGTCTCTCTTTTTAAAACATGTATTTGCGATGAGAAGATCAAATGTTGAAGAAAAGTCCAAAATAGTTTTACCCTCGGCATTGATCACCCCGAAACCATGGCCTCCGTGAATATCCATCCAGTCACTTCTCCACCACAAGTTTGATAGAGATGATCCGATCTCCCACCCTCTTGACATCCACTACGTCCCTCTTCCACTGCTTATCCACAATTATTCCAACCCCATTCCTATTCTTCACCTTTCCTGTATACCAAAGTTTGAAACCAGAAGTATCCAACTCCCTAGCCTTTGCACCAACCCATTTCGTTTCTTGTAGGCACATAATGTTAATCTCCTCCTTGTCATGGTGTCTACCACCTCCATGGACCTGTTAGAGTGCCTATGTTCCATGTCCCAAATCTCAACCTTCTGTCGTTTCGACCTTTACCTTTTACTTGTGAACTAGCTTTTACCCTCGTCGTTCACGAAAACGCGAGAATCCTTGCTCATTTAACATACATCGGGGCACCGATGCAGCGGCTCTTGCTTTGACACCGTACTCGAGCCATACGACGCGTTGCTTCCGGGCAACGACCTAGCTTTAACGCAATAATGTCTTTGATTCATGTCATGGGGGTTCGGCTATATTTTTATGTTGGTTGCCGAAAACCTAACACAACCCTCCTCCTTTATCCGATCTTGGGACCGGCTATGTACCGCAAGTGTAACATAGGCGGAGTTCTTGAAATATATTCCGAACACAAGAAATTAAATAACTAACATTTACTTTATCATGGATTAATGTTAATTAATTTTGTATTCTGATCATCTGATCTTAATATATCTTATTCAAAATAGAACATCCATGGTCAACCAAGAAACAAAATAATATAGTAATCATGTATAAAAAATGTATATTACACTATTAACTATTATTAAAAAGGTATCAAATAACCCCAAACCAGTTCAAAAGCTTTATATATCGGCAGGTTTTGTAACATTAGAAGAACACAAGCAAATAATTGCCTATCGAATTCTAGAACCATAGACCCAAAATTTTTTCCTCCATCATAACTTGTCTTCCATAGTTACTTCAACACAAAAGTCTGTCTCAGAATTGCATGAAAGTATCTTACAAATCCAAACATCCGTAACAGATATCATTTCAAATTAACTCAAATGAAATACAAATACATAAAATTAGGACTGGTGAAATATTAATAATCAACTCAAACTGATTTCATAACTAAAATAAAATTTAAAAAATTCCCTTTGACATTTTATTGAAATCTATTTTGAACCCGAAAAATTAAACAATTAACATTTATTTTATCATGGATTAATATTAATTAATTCGGTATTCAGAATGATCATCTCATCAGGCAACTCTTTCTTTTTTTAAGTCTTTTGAAAGGTTTTAAAGAATGTTTTTTGAATCCAATTGAATACACAAACAATTGGTTTACGGTATAGAAAAAATACATGTATATGTGATATTAGATATTAGATGTTAACGAATTCTTTAGAAACTAACTATAAATATAGTTATCTAAATTTGTCCTGCCCTTATTCAAAACTGACCATCCATGGTCAACCAAGTAACAAAATAAGATAGTAATCATGTGTAGAAAATGTTTATTACACTATTAACTGTGATTTAAAATGTATCAAATAACCCCACAAACTTTATATACAGGAAGGTTTTGTAACTTTAGAATTCGACTTGCAAATTATTCCGAAAGTAAACATATCAAACAACTTAAACAATATTTATAAAAAATCAAACATACTCTACAGTAAACCTGAATGAGTTTTCACATGTTACCCAAAAATTTGATTACTTAACAGAAGCCAGAAATTAGGTCCTAAGTCTCAAACAATTTCACATTCTTCGTAAAAATTTCAATATGTGAAGTAACCATCCCTTTTAAATTGCATAAACAAATCATACTTTAAGTAAAAATGATATGAACATCTAATCCGTCAAGGAAGAGCTAGTCGTGGAGTTACCTTCAATGTGGGCAAACATGCAGACACGACGGTTGCCCTGGTTTGTCGCCGGAAGACCACAGGCGCCGCAAACAGGCCGGGACTTCAAGCTCGGGAGCTGGCCGTTAGAAGACGACACGGGTTGCAGCTGGGCGAGGTCCACGCGATAGGGACGGGGGGCTACGACTGCCGCTGCTCATCTACACAATGGAGTCGCTCCGGAAGATGGTTGCTGCGGTGAACGTCAGGCTGGACGATCGCAACCAGGACAGGCGGACTGCCGGTTGTGAGGGGGTCTTCTTTTTGAACGCCATTTCAATTAGGGGGTAGGGAAAAGGTTTTTCCTGCTATGTCAAAAAGGGAGGAGTTGGTGGAATGATTATAATGTTAGTAATTAGGATGATTAAAATTAGGAGTTGGGTGAGGAGAGGTGCGGGCATAGTTAGCAAAATTGGACCGGACCGGTCAGTTTGGCCAAAAAACCGGTGAACCGGACTTAATATCGGTCCGGTCTAAACTTCTAACCGCTTAAGGTAGAGAACCGGAATGAACCGGTCAAATCGGTACTAAACCGGTCAAATCTGGTGGGCATCGGTCCAACCGAACCGTTCGATCGAATTGAAGGAGAACCTACCGCGAACCAACGTTCCACAACTCCACCGGGCTCCATATGCTCCTGCGTTGCCAAGTGTCATGCTTTGATTTTGGAAAAATCCAAAATGTAATGGCTGGGGTTTGAACCCCTTATCTAAAGGTACTAAGAAGGCTAGCAAAACCACCAGGTTGCAACACTTCTAATTAATATAAGTACTAATTATAATACATATAGGATGTTTTAGTTTACTTATATTCAATTTATTTTAATTTTAATGTCACTCATTTTTAAATCATTTATATTTTATTTAACTATAATTTTATATTTAATACAAATTAAAAAGATAAATAAAAAAATTTTATTAATCACAATTTATTTATTTTTTCATGATTATACAATATTTATTAATATTATTTTTTCAACAAATATTTATAGTATATAATAATAGGTAAAGACTCACATACATTTGTCTTCATATGAAGTTGATAATTGAAAATCGTTAAATGATAATTTAGTCAAACTTGTCAAATCATCTAACAATTCTTAAATTTCAACTTCACATGAAAACAACTGTACGGGAGTAATGATCCAGTGACCTAGTAGCTTGACTAGTGACCGGGTTAACCGGTTCGACCAGTAATCCACCGATTGAACCAGTAACCCAATAACCCAGTAGCTTGACCGGTTCGATCACCGATTCGATTTTGATAACTATGGATGCCGAAAAGGGTAAACTGAGTTATTACTTATTAGTGTAATTGGGCTAATTTTTTGGACCCATTATTCCTGTTATTCAAGATAGTCTATCTAACACTCCCCTAATTTTAATTAGATTCGGTAGATTATTAGTAAGTGCGCCATCATATGTATCACACGTCGGTTTAGGTATAATAGTATTGAAACTAAGGTTCCAATAAAGGAAATATATAATTGATGGTTCGGTGAACAACTCCAAATAAAGAATCATAAGGGAGATTATGAAGATATTAAGAATAAATCTATGCTATTCCCTTACTAATATTTTGGGCTGTGCTCTCCCAAAAAATATCCAAATAAATAAGGGTGAGCTACAAAAGAGTTTTTTTAAGACGATTTTTTTTTAAATATAAAAGATAAAAATAATTTAATATTTAGATATTTTATATAAAAATATTTTATTTATTTATTAATTATATTTTAATACATTATAAAAATACTTTTTAATTTATTTATTATATTAAAACATCTTTTTTAACTAAAAAATATTGGAAAAAGATGAGAATTTATTTTAAAAAAAATTATTTTTTAGTACTTTTATTCTTATTTAAAAAAATTTGCTAAATATAATAAAATTAAAAAGATATTTTTTACTTACGACTAAATGAGATTCAAACATACAGTCTCTGTTTGTTTTAGAAAAGCTTCTGCGAATAGTTGGTCTTGTATAAATAATAATATTAAAATAATTATTTAATATTTTAATAAAGTAAAAAAGCAGAAAAAATAATTATAAATAAAATTTTTAATCATATTGTATTATTTACTATTTTTATATATCAAATTAATTATTTGAGATTTACTTAATATATATATATATATATATATTGTCCCTTCTACAGAAAAAAATTTTTGAATACGGAAAATCTCATGCGCCAAAAAAGTTGTTGCCCTTCATCCGTATGTATGCATACTATAAGAAAATACCTTTTTTGTCATGCTTTTAAAGCGTGGCGATAACTTTATCATGTTTTTTGAATTATCGCCACACTTTTAAAAGGGTCACAACTGTTAGCGTGGCAGTTGCTCTATCGCTACGTTTTTTGTGACCTATCGCTACCCTTTTTTTTGCCACGCTGTTTACATATTGCCATGCTTAAAAGCGTGGCCGTATGTGGGAGATAAAGCATGGTCACGCTTTTGAACCGTGCCAGCAGAGCGATATATGACAACACTTTGAAAGCGTGGCGATAGTGAGAGATACGGCTATCAAATTAAAAAAAAATCATTTTCTAAATTTCCTTTCATCGCTGCACAATATAAATTTTCAGTCCTTTTTTATTACCGAATTTATAAATATAGTATACAATTTTTATTACAAGACAAATCAAACAATAATTAGTGACCATTTTTGCTCTAATTGTTCTATACATTAATATTCAAATACAAAATAAATTTCGAGTTTAAAACTCTGATTTCTCAACAAGCTTCTCAACCTGAGCATAATAGCATATAAATAATCAAATGGCCAATGCATCATCTCCATATATTAGTCCCACCGAGAAAGAAAACACTAGGGCACTCTTTATATGGATAAAAGAACCGAAGGAATTTAAGAGTTTAAAATTGCAAGTCACATTATATATAATGAATTCTATGCTTGTCCTCTACCAACTAACAACAAAAATGAAACTCTTTAAATAGTACAAAATGTCGTCACCCGATTCACGAGTAATTTCCATAACCCTCATGCATTGTTTTCTTCGACGTCTCCATTTTCGCCACCTTCGGTAGCCGCAGTAGCCATCAGCTCATCAAAGTTTGCAGTCTTCCCAACTCCCAAGTAATATTTCAATCTAAAACACCATGATCACATGTGGCAACCAGAAATCAATGCGGCAGATCATAAGAATTAAGACAACAAACATAATCTAAAATCAGTAAGCATAAATCAAGCACATAATTCAACTCATAAATAAATCACTAAAGAAATCATGCATATATTTCTCATTAATTTTGAAATGTAATTCTCCCGTCCCAGGAAAAACTGGTCACCAGAAATATCCAACTGCTGCATTATACTTAAACCTATAAAGGAATTACAATTTAAAACCAGCAAGTTTCACAAAGCTAGATATAATAATGGTCACCAGATTTTCAACAATAAAACATAAATTCAGACAGCACATAACATTCAATGAAAATTAGTAGACCCATTTTAAACTTTCTGTTAGTAAAATTTCATAAGATTGTTTCAGTTAATACGTCCCTAACAACTTCTTAAGTCCAGGAACTGAGAATGCACGTTAAGGCAAAACTGGAATAGTACATTGACATGCTCACCTTCTCTTTGTTATACTTATACGTGGTGTAAGGTAAAGTAAAACTTCAATCAGTAGCATCATATCAAAAGCCAATGCAGCTCAACAAAGTAACCTATGACAAACAAATATAAAAAATTGCAAAACAAAAGATCTTTTCATCTCCATCAGATCATAAAATTCCCAAATGTAGAATTGCTTGAACTTCTAAATGTCCTTAGAGACAAAAATAGAATCACTCCCAAAGTTGCAATCCAAACAAGAAAGGCATCAATACGTTACACAGCATTGAATTTGATAATAATTAAGTTATAGATGTAGTAGTAGTAGTGCGATTTAATTATAGTTAGGGAGTGGGGTTAGGTGATGGTGGATAAAATAAATAATTACTCCGTAGATACAGTAGAACAGTTGTAAGCGACACTTCAAGCCATGGAAAGGTTACCATTCAATAATAATAATACTAAAAGTTGCTTGTAAATAAGTCAAGCTAATTATTGAAACGGCCAAAATGATGCATATGCAATGTGAAGTGGATTTACAAACTAAAATATGTCTGTAAATACCTTAAAGGGAATAACAAACAGCATAAAATAGAAGACCAATATTTTAATGTGACAAACTGACAACATATGTTAGAGTGATGGATGCTTAAATCCATAAAAAAAGAGTGCCTTGTATTCTGTTCTTTTCCTTTGAAGTGATGCTAATCAGATTCCACTTTAACACAGAACTCAGCATGAAGTCCAACTTTGAACTCAATTTGCTACCAGGACTAATTAGGTTATGGTCAAATTGCATAGGAAAATAACAAGCAACTATGATATGGCCATAGGTTATATAACCTTATAAATGAAAATTGTCATGAAATGCATATCATGGACAAAGGAGCAAAACTGATTAGTAAGTTTCTGATAGTGCTTTCATGGTAAAATTTATCTCGCTAACAAGAAGTAAACAACAACAATAAAGCATGTTGAGTATAACTACAATTATAATTGAAAATAGCAGTGTTATTGAGCACAAACTGATAGAAATTCTTCCCATGAGTGCATGAGTGTGAGAGCAAGTGTGTGCCTGTGCAGGATGCTTGTGTCCAGATGATCAAATTGTGTTTAATGCACCCACTTTGTACCCCGTTCTGTTCTCTCTTATTTGGTACGTTATGTTTATCCCTTTGCTCGCCCATCTCTGACATTCCATTTCCACCATTTGCTACAAATCAACACAAACAAAACAAATTAATTAATTCCACTTCTTAATCGCTCACTGCACAATTAAAACATATGCACCTTAACCACGGGTTTCGTAGAATCATCTAGGACTTGGATCACGAGACGGTCAGCAGGCCAAGAAGGATTACAAGCTACTCCAATGGAAAACCTTGTACTATGAATAATAATAATAATCAAATAAAAATTAAACATGGTGTTAAATAAATAAAATGATAAAAATTAAATAAGTATCAACTCATTTTTCTTCTCATCAAACTTAGTACTACAAATCAAGCAACTCAACTTTGAGATTTCAATTAGTTCATGCAAGTGAACTCACTAGGTCAAATGCAGATGAACCAAGCGGTGCTGAAGAAAATTAAACAAAGTAAAAGCATTAATAAGAGAGTTATATATATAGGTACCATCGAATCAATGGATTTCTGGTTCATGCAATCCTCAAGCTTTTGAAGCTCCATGAATTACCTTTTTCAATGATATGGAGTGCTTACAGCTAAAGAACCACACTCAGCAATGATTTTGTGCTGCATAAACACAAAAAAAAAGAACAAAACTTAGTTGCACAAATGAACCAATTAACCTTCTTAGATTTAACTACTATAATGACAGCAAAAGAACCACGCAACATTATTATATGAGGCTCAAACAATTATCATTTAAACTTCTCTAACTACTTACGAACTGAAGAATCAGAGAACTAGGGAAGCACAAATGAATCAGAGAATAAACAACATAAACAAAGAAGCACAAATGAATTTTGTTTAGATGAGAAGCCAAACCTTGTTAGTAACCTTGTTCTTCGGGAACTTGACGGTACTTGTGGTTCTCTCCTTCCACCAGTTCCGTTCCTTGTCAAATCTGTAAAACTTCGATTTCCTAAAATCAATTGGAAAAGAGTAATAACAATTAAAAGCACATATTCATTGTAATATTCAAAATAAATGATGAAATGATGATCGAAGATTTACTGAAAAAGCACGAAGATTTACTCAACAGTTGCGACGGCGACCACACTGACGGCTCCCTCTCACGCGTCCCCCTCCTCCGCGACGGCAACGGTTCTCATGGCTCCGTCATCGGCAACCAGGAAGCACGACGGTGACTGGCGCGACGGAAGCAGCTCCTCTTTCCCCTCCTCGGCGACGGCGATGAGTGAAGCTCCTCTAGCGGCGGCGACGCGTTTGGTGACGGCTTCTCCTTTCTCATCGTCGCACACACACTCTCTCTCTCGGGTTTGACTCGACAGCGGCGGCGGGATGGTCTTCGACGGAGCTGGCAGCAAGGCAGCGTCTCCTTCCTCGAGCTCTCCTCTTCCACGTGGGTGAGGTGGTGCGTGTGTGTATTGTGTTGTGTGCGCTGGAGAGGGGAACAGGGGGAGTGAGGCTGCGGCGCTGTTGTGAGGGGAAAGGGAGGGGGAGTGTGGTGGGTGTTAGGTTAGGGTTTGTGAATTAAAAAGGGGTAAGGTTAGTGTGCCGGAACAGGGAGTGCCAGCGATGTTCTCCGGCGATGTTCCTTGGAAGGGCCTTTTTCTTTAGGGTGAATACAAAGGGTTGGAAGAGTTTTAGGGTTCGAAGGAGAGAGATAGAGTATCGAAGAGGGTGTGTAATATAATTCACTAATTATAACTTTTTTAAAATTTTTAAAAATCTTTTGGCCGCACCTTGGAAGCGTGTCAAAAGAGTTGTAGGAAATGGCCACGCTTTTAAAATGTCACTATAACAAAATTCTATCGACACGTTTTAAAAGTGTGTCTGTTTCTCTTAGCATGGCAAAAAAAAGTATGGCCAAATCTCGAATCAATTATCACCCTCATAAAAGTGTGGCCGTAGACTCTTTTCGCCACGCTTTTTAAGCATAGCAAGAAAAAAAGTGGCCAAATCTCTAATCTATCGCCACTCTCATAAAAGCGTGGTCATTGACCATTTTTGGCCATGCTTTTCAAGCGTGGGAAGAAAAAAGGTTGGCCATAGGCCTTTTTTCTTGTAGTTATATAAGATGTAATAATGACTTAATAATCTAAATCTAATGTCTTGCTGTGTCATCAATTTATACTTGTTAGAGGAGGATTTTGAAAGGATATTTGTCATTTATAGATTAAAAAATAAGAGGGGAAAGAGAAAATGATTTGGGGGTTATTTTTGAAGGTGGATAATGGTAAATGAGTCCAATATTGGGAGGCCGGACAATTAATTATTATCTAGTGTGTTGAAGGACATTTTTTCAAGACTTTTTTCGATTTCAAATAAGAATGAATCTATTGTAGGAGACTGTAGATTTTGGGAAGGGTTAGAATGAATTTGAAATTTTTAATGGAGAAGGGAGTTATTCCAATGAGAGCTGGAACTAGTTAATCAACTTCAGGAAGTTCTACAATTAGTCATGTTAACAACTAAGAGAGAGGACCGATTGGTGTGAAAATTTGATAAATTAGGTATTTATTCTACTAACTTCTTTGTGCAGGTTTTGCAGGCAGAAACACTTCCAGAAGACATTAAGAGTTATAGTTTCATTAGTTCCATTTAGAGAGGTTTAGTACCTCCATGAATTGAGTTATTTTTCTGGTTTGTATTAATTGGTAGAGTCAATACTAAGGAGAGATTATATAGGTTAGGCATTATTGATTATCATGATAGTGTGTGTCTTTATGTAAAGAGGATGTTGAGGACTTTCACCACTTGTTTTTTCGGTGTCAGTATACTTGGCAGGTGTGGTGTGCCTGGTTGTTTGACTATGGTAAATTGTGGACTATACTTTTATTAAAAAAATTAGTAATATTTTTTCAAAAAATAAAAAATAGTTATGTTGGCTCAAATATTTTACTATAATTTAAAATACCATAGTTCAATCTTCATGTCTTGCTTTTATTGCATAATAATTTTTAGTTTTAAACATTCAAAACATGTTGGATTATTTAGACTGAATTGAGTGTATTCGCATTTCGCAACTATCTACTCAATAAGCAACACTTTCTCTACCTTTGAATTCAAATATAAAAAATTAGGTCCTTTTTATTTATATAATTTAATATTATTTTATATTTGACTGTTTATTTAATTTAATTTTTTATATGATAAAAAATATTAGAATATTCAATAAATATTGATACTATCGTATTTGTATAAATTGATAAAAAAATTCAATAAATATTATAAATTTTAATATTTGTCTTTCTAACTTCTTTTGTACATATTTTACAGGATATATATTCAAATTTTTATATAAAATAATCATGAAAAATCAAAGAATTAATGCATTTTTTTTAAGAGGAAGGTTAATGTTTAAAAAGGAGAACATATAACTTTTACAATATCAACACCTATAAATAGTTCTTTTATTTTAATGAATCACGAAAAAAGTGAGATACAACCTTCAAAATTTAAAGAGTTGCATCTGATTAGTTTGACCTTAATTTTTTGAAACGAGACCCTAGAAAAAGGCTTCAAATTTGGCAATATCACTCAAATCAGAGATATGGGATTAGACGAGCTTATCTTAAATGGGGTCCATATCAAAAATATATTGACAATTATTTTCTACCTGTCCCCCAATTTTATTTCAAACTCCGCCACTGAGTATATATATACAAGAAGACTATGAGTTTCTAACACAGTAAGTTAATTAACAACTCTAATTAACTGCTGATATGAATACTCATGCATCAAATGTTATACATCAAATATAAAATTAAATTTTTAATACATCAAATATATATACTTATTATTATCTTAAAAATAATTTTTTTGATTGTGAGACTGCTCTTTATAATCAAGAATATTATAAAAATAATTTTTAAAATTATAGTATTCGAAACACATTAATCAAATCAAAATTTAATTTTTATTAGGCTAACGTTTAGCTTTATAAAATTATCAAATCAAATTTGCCATTCTCAATATATATATATATATATATATATATAACAAACAAAAAATTATTTTTGTATTTTATTCCTTTTAACGTGATCAAAGTCACAATAAAATTTAATAAATAAATAAATTAAATATTTAAATATAATATAGGTATTAAATTAAAAGAATGATAATTTAATCACAATTAAATAATTAAAATTAAAATAAATTAACTATTAATTTATTAAAAAATCATCTCAATAAAAATAACTGCATCACATACTTAAATATTAAATACTTGAATTTACTCATATTAATTCACAAATTTTTAGAAAACAAGAATAAAAATCAAAACATAAAAAGTCAGCTCTGATACCACTACTAAAGAATTATTTTTTTTTCTTTCAGTGCGTGTTGTAAACACATAATTATCCTTGTGTGGTATCAAAATTTTGGCTTTTTATGTTTTAATTTTCATTTTTGTTTTTCAAAAATTTGTAAATAAATATGATTAATTCATGTCGTTTTTAATATTTAAGAATGTGATGCAGTTAAATTATGATTAAATAATTATTTTTTGTTATGATTTTAATCAAATTTGTATTTGATTTTATTATCATGAAGTTGAAACATCACAATTCAATTTAAAACATTCGGTTAGGATCTCATCCAAATTTAGAATTCAAATATAGAATAAATAATTATTCTTAATTCTTATTTAATATTCTCAATTATCATATTATTATTATATTCTTGGTGCTAGCAAAAAATATAATAATATTCTATTTAAATTAATATAATCATTTATTTGATCAAATCAAAATAATAATTAAATAATTCTATAGCAAAGATTAGAAAACTCGTTAGTGTGTAACCTCATAGGTTCAACAACACTAAGCGGATAGTAAATTAGTCATACTAAATTTACTAATCAAGATTGACATCTAGCAACACTCCTTAACGACTCGAAATTATGAAGTAATATATTTTTACTAAGAACCCGAGAAAAATAAAGTATAATTCGTTCATTTTTCTAACTCTTGGTTAAACCTTAGAGTATAATTTGATTGTCAAACTTTAACTTGTTACTATTATTATAATGAATGTGAATGACCTAAAAACTCATTTTTTTGTTCATTTAATTTTCTTGACCAATGTTTTATTCATTTCAACCATTATAATTATAGAGCTCAAACTCTTTACCGAGAGTTGACGGATCTCTTATTGACTAATTATTAATTCTATAAATATTTAAATCTTACTCAATATCTATTTAACTAGCACCCTAGGGTATTAGGTGCCTGGAATCAAAATATAATAAATACATTGTTAATTATTATAATAGTCGCAGGTCAAAGAAACTTTAGTATCATATTCATCTTGAGAATATCCTATTGACAAATATGCAGTAATTATAACCATTAGAAATTTTCAGAATGAATCAGTTCAATGATCATATCTTTATATGTACCATCTATATATATAATTTAATAAATGAAATCTATTAATCTTCATCTAATGAATATCATTATATATATATATATATATTGATTTTTTTACATTATTAATGTCCTTTTTAATAATCGTATGATCAAGAACAATTTAGATTAAATTATAAATGATTTATCTCTTAATATTATGATCACTATCACAATGATAAATATCTGAATTTAATCAAAGACCTTATTATATTAATCTTTTGATATAATAATAATAACAAATTATTTGACATATAATTAATTAAATTATGGTCATACTAATTATTTCTAACAATTTTACACTTACACTAGAGTCAATCATAATAAATTAGATTTTAGATATACTATTATCTCAATAGGTTGCATTTGCATTATTTTTTGTATGTGTCGGTGTGAGTTTGTATGAGTTGAATGTTCAATAATTATATGCGTCACTATGTCACTAATTTTTTTTATATAAATTTAAATAAGTTGATCTTTCTTTTTCATGATATTATCTAATTTAGTAAGGCAAAAATTAATTTATTGTAAATTAAAATTTTATTTAAAGATTTGTTGACACATAAGGCGGAATTTAAATTTTTGATATTTGTTAAAGTGCATTAGTGAACTAATTATTAGACTAATTCAAATTAGTTTAAATAAATTTACTGTTTTTTTTTTGGTTTTCCACGGTATCCTCCAACCCGGCAGGCTAAGGACTAATCTGCCGCGGTACTGAGCTCCATTTAAGGGTTTGTCGCTGGCCAATGGATTGCTGCATGCACAAGGCGGGATTCGAACCCCCGACACTTGCTTAAGCGGACTAGTGAGCTAACCACTAGACCAACCCAACTTGGTTAAATAAATTTACTTTATTGTATCTAAAAATTACATTTTTTTTTGTTTTGTCACTAATGAATTGACGAGAGTAATATTCATGTTTTTAGCCTTTCTTCTTTATATAATTATTATTATTATTATTTTGACGTTGTTTTTGTTGGGTCATTACATACAAAGTGGTGTTTTTGTTAGTGTCAGTTTCTCTCTCATTTTGGGCTCACTATTCAGGGCTAGACCTTTCATTATAAGATCTGAAAAGACCAAATTAGACCGGGCCAAACTAAACAATTGTAACTTATATTTGTTAACATGACTCACATTATTGTAAGTAACCAAAAAGGGAAAAAAGAAAATACACGAGTCACTCACATGGCTGTTTGGATTCTGTCAAGGCTGCAGAGGACTGATTCATGTGGAAAATATGTTGGTTCTTGGTTGACATATACCTTAAGAGGGCAGATTAAGATATTGTAATAATTTCTTGTGTGTGTGTGTGTTTTTTTTTTTCAGTTTCCCATGTAATGCAGGTGTTGGTGGTAATGGTATATGTTGTTGCTGGTATGATTCAGGTCTTGAAATGGAAAGAGTAAAGCAACTTGATATTTCTTGAATGGTATGTGTAAGATGGCTGAGCCATATTTTATACTTGCACAAATAAATGGATCACTATTTTTATCCAAGTAAGATAAACATAGCAACCCTATATTTAATGTATATAAACTTGTTTATTTTATTTATTTTTTTTTTTGCAATCGTTGATGAATGCTTGACGAAGAAACTCTGATCTTCTTGCAGAGTAAACTGGTGAGAAGGTGTAGGTGACACCATGTGAGACAGTGAGAGTGAGAAGCTCTGAAAGTGAGAGTTGATTAGAATGATGAATCATCATCTTTTTTGTTATCACTACGAAGTATAAATATACAAGAAGGCTATGAGTTTCTAATACAGTAAGTTAATTGACAACTCTAACTAACTGCTGACATCAGCAACTAACTACCTAACAGACTTGCTTGTTAACTTACTAAATAAAGCACTCTTCTAACTTACTAATATTATGCATTTTTGGGATCTCATTCTTAATCCTGTCTAATCTTGTTTAGTTCTCAGCCGTAAGAGCTTTTATCATGGCTTTAGCATCCGTAATTTCCATGCCCAAAGTGGACACCGATTTCCATGATTTCCTAGCTTCTACTAAAGCTGGAGGTTCCTCATATGAAAAGCAATCATCAGAGGAATCATCTTTAAAGACATCATCATCAGACAATTCCAATGTGATATTCCAGGATATAGAATCAGAACATAATAGAGAAAGAGTTATTTTGTTCCTATTTCTTCTAGCGTGTAAATGTGTTCATGTTAAAAGAAAATTATGTTTCAAGATTATTTATGTTAAGTTATTTCTATATCATAAAGATTTTGGTCTTGTTATTCTGCAGGCATTTATACAATATCGAATTGTACTTTCTTACATTTCAGTCACACTTTCTTTTAAACATTTTGTCAATCAGAATTTCAACCGATGATTTATAAATATTCTGAACTAATCATCATATATGTATCTAATTATTTATAAATACTTTTATTATATCTATATAATTTATGATATTATATTATTATTTAGCTTTTCTTCTATTAATGATGCTATTTTGATGAAGATCCTTTGGAGAATTCTGAGTGAATAATAAGAAGCACTATGGGCGAATGTTCTTTATACCCAAGTATGGTAGATAGCAGAATCTGGCTTGGAGATTGGAATAAAAAGGGCCATTGTTGAAACAGATACCGTAATGATTTCTTGTGTGCTTTGAATTTATATGTTTGAATATCTCAGTCATGCCTTTTTGGTTGATTCTGGTCTTGAAATGGAAAAGAGTAAAGCAACTTGATATTTCTTGAATGGTATGTGTGAGATGATTGAGCCATATTTTATACTTATACTAATAAATGCACCACTATTTTTATCCAAGTTAGGACCATCTGAAAAAAATCTTGATGGATGAACCTATATTATAAAAACAAAGAAAAGACAAAATAAGCTAATTCAATTACAAATACAATGGAAATCTAAGAAAAACACCACTTACATATACAAATGCTACATCTATAGTTCCATTCCCAATTGTGTGCATATCAAAGTAGAATAAGTGGTACTACTAAAACACAACATAATGTGCACAACACAAAGATCTAAGTTGGTGTTACATAAATGATCCACTAACGAGGTTCTAACATAGTAACACTGATTTCATTGGTAGAAGAAGATATTTGTTTGCTAGAAGAATCTACTTCAAAAGAGTACTTCTCAGTGAGGAAAGCAGGTTCCTTAGGTTGGGGCAAGGGACCCTCACTTCCCAGCATCACAACCACATTTGACATTGTTGGCCTATCCTCAGGGTTCTGTTGCACACATAGAAGACTTATGTGGATGCAACGCAATGCTTCTGATAAATCACATGAATTCTCCATGCAAGGATCAATCAACTCTAGTGGCCTGTTTTCTTTCCACAATATCCATGCCTAAAACATTTAAAACACATTTCATTATCAATTAAGGTTTGTTAATTGCAACAAGGAAAAAGTAAAACTACTATTTTTTTTTCCCACTTACATGTCCGATAAGGTTTATATAGTTCTTTGATTGAGAAAATCCTCTGTTCTTTTTACCACTTACTATCTCCAAAAGTAATACGCCATAGCTAAAGACATCGGATTTGACTGAGAATAGTCCATGAATAGCATATTCAGGTGCCATGTAGCCGCTAAAAGGAAATATTAGAAAAAAAATAATTGTAGAGATTGTTATTAGGCAGCAATAGATGAAAGTTACAAAATATATTGTGATGTTAACTTACTATGTTCCAACCACCCTATTTGTATTTCCTTCTGTTTGATCACCTCCACAAGTTTTAGCCATGCCAAAATCAGATATTTTGGGATTCAACTCGCTGTCAAGTAACACATTACTCGCTTTAAGATCTCTGTGTATTATCCTTAACCTAGAATCTTGATGAAGATAAAGCAGTCCCCGCGCAACTCCGCAAATGATGTTGAAGCGCTTAGACCAATCTAAAACTTTACTTTTGGCATGATCTGTCAAGAACAGCAGTATTATTAACTCAATCCCAACAAATATATTCAAATGTTATGAAGACAATGGAAAAGTACACTTTTAAAAAGAAAAGGGAAGATATTCATACCAAAGATAATCGAGTCTAGGCTTTTGTTAGGCATGTATTCATAGACAAGCATCTTCTCATCTCCTTGAATACAGCATCCAAGAAGCTTAACAAGATTTCGATGCTGAAGTTTAGCAATCAATATCACTTCATTCTTAAATTCATTCAATCCTTGTCCAGAACTCCGTGAGAGTCTCTTCACAGCAATTTCTTGTCCATCTGCTAAGGTACCCTATAGTTTTTCATACATAATAATCACATAATCAACATATAACTTAATTAACAAGTTATAAACTCAACAAGATTCGTAGTTACCATGTATACGGTTCCGAATCCACCTTCTCCAAGTTTATTGCTGAATGAGAAGTCACCAGTTGCTTTGACAATTGTAGCAAGATCAAAGATTGGAAGCTCTAGATCTTCTTTATCACCTTCATCATCATGTTTCTCCACCAATAACTTCTTCTCTGTGTTCTTAGCTGTAGTAAATCCATAATGATCAACAATATGCAATTAACAAGCACCACAACCACAAGCACATAAACATTAAAATGTTAAGCCAATAGTAAGAAAGCTACCTCTTAAGCTTATGATTCTCTTGCCTATAAAGTACAAAACCAGAGACACCACAATTACTGAGGCAAGGCTGATTAATATCACTGCCAAATTCATGTTATGACCTCTCCTACCTTCATGAATTAAGCATAAAAGAGCAAAGTCAGTTATGAAGAAAATAAAAGAAAGAAAGAAAAGTTTAAGGCAAATGCAGAGAAACACAGCAGAGTCAAAAATCATTTCTAACTTCCTAAATCCTAACCATAGTTACTAGAAAGCTAGCATGAGGACTAGTATACGGTTCTTTTTGGTACCTGTGACTAAATTACAAGTATTTCCTTGAAAAGAATACGGTAATGAATACATGAAGGGATCAAGAATCTTACCTATAGCCGAGCTTTTCATTCGAATATAAACATCTTGACCACCCCCACCAGAAAACTGTCGAATATCTTGGAGCTCACTGAACCACATCAAACAGCCACTACCTTCTCCTCTAACATCTGAATTCGCATACGCTTTACAGGAACAATTCTTCAAGCATTCACCCCTGCGTTGATTAAGATTCATACTCTGATTGACCCAAGAATGTGAAGTATCTGGATACTTCAATCCACTGAATTTCATAAACCCATCTTTGCTGGTATCATTACAGCTCAATTTGTCAGTGAGTATGCATCCTTGAGTCCAATCCATCATGTCCCAACTCTGCTGCGATTTAGGCTCAAAACCTGTCAAACACTGGCACACTGGCGAATCAGCTATGATACAATTTGAATTAGGACCACAGAGACTATAAGAGTCACAGTTATCTCTAGGCACAGAAGCATATAGCCTCCAAGATTTGGCATCTTGAATCCAAATATATCGCTGGCGAGTAAGCAATGTTTGGTTCATAACAACTCTTGAAATCATAGACTTATTTGTGAGATTGAATGTGTAGTAAACTTCATCATTGTTGGATACAAACTTGAACTCGAAAAGCGGATTAGTCTTCAACTCCGGTGCACCGCTGAATCCAATACCAATCCATGGACCGCCACGATAGAATTCATCAGAGCCTTTCCACATCATAACTTGAGGAACACCTAGAATTGAGATACCCCAAGAAAAATCACCTGGTGATGGATCATCCCAATTCTTCCAAGCCGTTACACGCCTCTCTAGACCAGTTTTAAGGTCCCATCCTAGCTTCATTCCTGGCAAGAGTGTGTCACAAGGGTAATCAAAGCTTTGCCATAGAAACTGTTCAGGATCTTGGTCAGTTTCATCTCTCAGAACTAGATTCCCGGAATCTAAGAGCTGAAGAACTGGACTCTGCGCCTTCTTTGTTGACTTTGCTGACCAAATTACACTGCCATTTTGGTTAACTAGATCAAGATTTCCCTCATTGTTTATATGCAGCATGCTAGATTTTTCTTTGACAGGGTTGGCTCTATTTGCAACCCAAACAGCTGTTCTTACTGGAATATTATGGTACCATATCCCCAAGTAACGGTTTTCAGAACTTCCGGGGCTGAAGAAACCAAATTCAAAGCTTCCACCTTGTGAAACCAAGGTTTTCCCTTCAGGAAGTTGCTGAGACATGGAAATAGAATCAGTTTCACTTGAGATATGTTGAGAGAACAAGAGAATCTCACTGAGAAGAAGCAAGAATAGTGGAAGATGATTCTTCTTCAAACTTTGATTGTCCTGATTATCCATAAGCTTTGATAGAAAAGAGAAAAGAAAGATTTCTATCAAAATGAAAAGAAAAGAAAAGACAGATAGATAGAAAGGTTAAGAACATGAAATGAAACTCTCTCTCTCTCTCTCTCTCGCTCTCTCTCCTGACTCAGTGTTTTGGACTTTGGTTGAAACTTGTGACGTATCAATGTGTGTAGTTTTGTCTGTTCTTGCTACCATGAAAAACGTGACGCAACCTTCCTATAATTCTGACATCAGATCCTCTTCGGATGTTGGAAAAAATGGCTGCAAGAGATTGAGATTCTTGTGGTATTCTAAAATATCTTCTGCTATTTTAGTATGAAAATGCTACATGAAAAACGTTGGAGTCAATGAGTGGAAACAAGTCAACACTAAAATGCACTGAAAGGAAAAAGTTGATGACTTACCACAGTAAAGTTGTTTGAAACAACTGAACATCAAGAATATATTAGAAAAATAAACATAAGTAGGTGGTTTTCAATTAGATAAATAAATAAATAACTGCAGCAGGTACAATTCTGAAATGAAATGCACCTAATCTCTGAATTGACATTCATGAATGGCTAGTGGGAATTTCACAATTTATTCTATATGCATATTTTATTTGTCAGGTAGAAATATTTGTGTTAAACTTTTCCCTTTAGGCACCGATACTGTCTAAAAATCAGGAGTTGGTATGCACTTTGAAGAATATCTGTGTGTTCATCCTGTCATATCATATCAGTATCAACTTTACTTGCCTCACAGGTTAGTAGTGAACCTCAAAGGCCATAAAGTAAGTTTGATTCTTTTTCCAATCTTGATAATGATACAGATTCTAGAATTAAGGAAATATGTAACTATATGGACAGTTGAGAAATTTTGCATGTCAGGAGTCACTTTCTGTTATAGCTTCTTCAAATATTTCCTAGGTATTGTCCAGATTTTTTCATTCTAGATTCTAGAAGCACAAGATGAATCAAACAAATAAATATATACATATATGCCAATTGCTGTTCTTGATGCAATGATGCATCAATAATTCAATATGCATTAAGAATTAGTCCACAAAGAAGTCAATAAAGGGCATAATGGAGTTGAAAAGTCCAAACCAAAATACAGCTTTTGAAAATAACTCTCCCTTATGAGCTGCAAAGCCTATTAAAGTTTTGAGTGACAAATATTTAATAACCCTCTTTTATTTTCATTGGTGTTCTCTCTCTTATTTACTTTTTTTTCTGTGATTAGTTGAGTCAAGTCTATATAGGTGGCTGCTAATTTGGACTAATTCACAACCAGTTCATAACAGCTTTTTTATCAAGGCCAGCATCAGAAATTGTACCAAACCAAACCATAAATTTCTCAGATCTGAAAAGGGGTATTGATTTATTGTTAGCAGTTTTAAGCATAGCAATAATTGTATTGAGCTGAAAATAACATATCAAAATGAATCACGTCCTCTGTCATTTCATTTAATTTCACATCTTTCTCTTTCAATTCTTACACAAAGATATGGTAAAATAAAATTAGCCCCAAATGACTAAAATTAATTGTAAAAAGGAAAAAAAAATTAGAAAGAATAATCTTGGAGTTCTTGTTGAAGAACATGGTCCAGCCACAACTTTGAACCTTCCATGAGTTCAGGGCTCAATCTGAACATCAAAACACAGAACTCCATCTGGTTGAGTGCACCATCACCATCAAAGTCCCCTTCCAAGACCATTGACTTAAGGTCCTCATCACTCAACCCTTGAAGGCCAAGCAAAGCTGAATTCTTCTTGAGGCTCTCAAACGTTATAACCCCTTTATCTGAATCCTTCAAGAGATTGAAACCATTGCATAGCTCATCAATTAGGCCATCCCCACCAAGCTTGTTGGCCATGAAGGGCAAGTAATCTTGGAACTGAGTCTGAGAGTTTTGTGCAGCCATAAATAAATCAAATTAAACTACCAACTTGAAGAAGAGAGAAAAATAAATGGTTAATTGGTTATTGAAGGTATGAGTATGGTGAATGAAAAAGTGAAGGTATGAGTATATATAGAGAGATTAGGAATGTTGAGTAGAATTTCCAAGAAAGAGAGGGGAATGAAGAATGGGGCATAGATTCATTGAAGACAACTAAGCAAACAGAAAATGGGGCAAATAAAATAAAAATAATAATATAAACTTGGTCAGATACAGAACACACACGGTTTACTTTGGAGTTGGGAGTTCAGTTGCACTTTCATATGAGGTCTTTCCTCGAAGGTTGTCTTCAGGGGTAGAATCGTCCACATGGGGAATTTTGATTCCATTTTGTCTTGTTTTAGTACGGCAATTGATTTTGTGGTCTCACTGCTTCGTGGCATGTTCACATTTTTTTTTTATTTATTACAAAATTTGGAAAATGGCTGGACGGCTCTTCACTGGGACAATGAGCTTCAATGCGCAGCATGTTTTTCTCACACACAATTAATCAAAGTATAATATATATAATCACCAAAATAATTTATAATCACTTGTTAGAGATTCCAATGAGATGTGAGTCAATGAGATATGAGTTAATAAGATATTATTTATGGGGTAAAAAACCATAATAAGCAAACTGGCTCAAAAAATTACGTAAATACGCCAAAGCAAAAATCGTTTCAGTAATAAGCCAGACCGTATTTTTATATAATTTGGTTCGAATTCTATTTGTTAGTAAATCGAACCAGGTTAGTTCGAATTAGGGTTTTCTGTTGGTAATAAATCGAACCAGCCTGGTTCGAATTAAGAATGAAGGTAATTCGAACCATGGTGATTCGAATTATAGAGAGAGAAGGTTTCCATGTAATTCGAACCAGCCTGGTTCGAATTACACCAATCATAGTTCGAACCAGGCCGGTTCGAATTAGTGTGAGACTGAGCTGTATATATATGGTTCCAAACGTGAATTAGTCTCATTAGAGGGAATAGGATGGCTAGTGAGGAGAGTTTTGTGGTTTTGGTGCACCACAAAGGATCTGTTAATAGAAAAACTCGTTCCGGAGTAAAGTTCACAGATAAGAATCCTCTATGTATTGTCATAACATCTACGACGAGTTATGATGACCTTGTTAGCGCTGTACTAATGAAGCTCGGGCTGGAGGGTGCGAAGCGGGTAAAGAAGTTTTTCTATCGCATTCCAGTCACGGTGCTACAGAATACGGTGAAGTATGATTGCTTCACGATTAATAATGATGTGGACTTGCAAGTAATGTTTCTTTGTCGGCGGCAGTTTTCGGAGGTGAGGACACCGGAGTTGTTGGCACGGCTGGTTGATGTTGTATCCAGCTCCAGCGGTTCGAACAGGAATACGAACACTATAGCGAATCCAGCAGGTTCTAGTTCCCGGCCTGCCGTTGCTTCCTCGTCCGTCCTTGTGTACGAACCAGTGGTCCAACATGTCGCCTCCCCATCTTTCGCTGTTGACCTCAATGGCACCGATGGCGACGAGGTAGTGGAAAGGGAAAATTTGCCGAACGCTTTATTGGGAGTTGCACCTGTTGGCGTAGGCGACGGTTTTTTGGACGATGAAGAGGAGAATGACGTCGAGCCGGATATGATTGACGATGATAGCGCTGATGATATTGGAGCGACCGGGCCTGCATTGGAGGTAGGTGGTTCTAGCTCTGGCACACAGCAGTATCCACCACATTTTTCCTCGTTGGACTTGGACGCCATGAGACATGAGGGGGTTTTAGGGCATGCTGTTGGATTCGGAGCTAGAGATGCGGAAGGGACTACTGGTCTGACAGAGTTCCAGGTTGGTCAGCAATTCCAGGATAAAGATGAGGCCCTTTTAAGTGTGAAGACTTACAGCATCCGGCGAGGGGTACAGTACAAGGTGGTGGAGTCCGATCACCGCCGCTATGTGGGCAAGTGTTCCGAGTTTGGGAATGGGTGCACATGGTTGATTCGACTGAGTCTCCGGAAGCGCAAGGGCATTTGGGAGGTCAAACGGTACAATGGACCTCACACTTGCCTGGCCACATCCATCTCGAGTGACCACAGGAGTTTGGATTATCATGTGATTTCGGCGTTCATCATGCCAATGGTTAGGGCCGATGCATCCGTGAGCATCAAGGTGCTCCTGAACGCCACGGCAGCGCACTTCGGTTTTAGGCCGACTTACCGGAGGGTTTGGATGGCGAAGCAGAAATCTATTGCCATCATTTACGGTGACTGGGATGAGTCCTACAACGACCTGCCTAGGTGGGTGTTGGGTGTGCAGCTGACGATGCCTGGTAGTGTTGTCGTCCTTAAGACGACCCCGGTTCGAGTTGGAGGACAAGTGGACGAGTCTCAAGCGTACTTTCACAGGCTTTTCTGGACTTTCCCGCCATGCATCGAGGCATTCCGTCATTGCAAGCCGCTAGTGAGCATTGACGGCACACATCTGTATGGGAAGTATGGGGGGACGTTGCTCATCGCGATTGCACAGGACGGGAACTCGAACATTCTACCTGTCGCATTCGCACTAGTAGAGGGTGAGAATGCGGAATCCTGGACATTCTTTTTGTCGCACCTTCGACAGCACGTGACCCCGCAGCCCGGTCTGCTGGTTATATCGGACAGGCACAACGGCATCAAGGCTGCGCTTGAGGCCCCTGACGGCGGTTGGCTACCGCCATCTGCGTACCGTGCATTCTGCATACGACACGTAGCAGCTAATTTTGCCCTAACTTTCAAGGGCAAAGACGCTAGGAGGCTACTAGTGAACGCGGCATATGCGAAGACCGAGGTTGAATTTGATTACTGGTTTGATATCCTGCGATCTGAAGATCCGGCGATGTGTGAGTGGGCGAACCGGATTAATTATTCGTTGTGGACTCAGCATCGTGATGAGGGGCGGAGATTCGGTCACATGACGACGAATATCTCCGAGTGTGTGAACTCTATCCTGAAGGGGGTCAGAAATCTCCCTGTAGCATCCCTGGTGAAGGCAACATATTGTAGGCTTGCGGAACTGTTTGTTCGCAAGGGGAGAGAGGCTGAGGCCCAGATGGGAACAGGACAACAATTCAGTCAGCATTTGGTGAAGTGTATTGAGGCCAACATGAGGACGGCCAGGTGCTTCACGGTGACGCTGTATGACCGGGATAACTCCGAGTTCACTGTAGCAGAGACCACTCCGACTGGTTCTTTCTCCTTGGGTACTTACAGAGTATCACTTGCCTCTCGGACATGTGACTGCGGGTACTTCCAGGCTCTTCATTTCCCGTGTCAGCACGCACTTGCATGCTGTGCATACTCACGGGTCACCTGGACCTCTTACGTTCACAGCGTCTATCAGATTAGCTCGGTGTTCAACGTGTATCGGATGGGATTCACACCTCCGATCCCGGAGGGCTTCTGGCCACCTTACGACGGGCCCACGGTGATTCCAGACCCTGACAAGAGGCGTGCCAGAGAGGGTCGTCCTAGATCCACTAGGATACGGACGAATATGGACGAGGCGGATCCGAATCGGCCAAAGAGGTGCGGCCTATGTCGCCAACCCGGACACACACGACGTAGTTGCCCACAGGTTGGAGGCTCGTCTCAGACAGGACACCATTAGTATGCATGTTGTTAGTGTTAGCATTATCTACATTAGTGCGCTTCTTGCTAGTCTTAGAGTTATTTAGATTATTTCCCATGTTGTTAGTGTCAGCATTATTTACATTAGAGCACATGACTTTTAGTTTGATTGTTGCGAGTAGTAATGAATATGGCTTCTTTAATTATGTATTTTTTTCTTTAAAGTTCAATCATGTATCATAGTGGTTTGTACTTTTTTTGTTATGTTATAGTCTGTTTACATATGTTTTTTTTTTATTTGTGTTCTGCGACATTCATTTTGTATGATCAATGAATCTTGAAACAGTTTAGTGTTTATTTTTTCTTATTAAATTGTGTCCGGGTTGGCGACATAGCCCGCATCTCTTTGGCCGAATCGGATCTGCCTGGTCCATAATCAGTCTCACACTAATTCGAACCGGCCTGGTTCGAACTATGATTGGTGTAATTCGAACCAGGCTGGTTCGAATTACATGGAAACCTTCTCTCTCTATAATTCGAACCACCATGGTTCGAATTACCTTCATTCTTAATTCGAACCAGGCTGGTTCGATTTATTACCAACAAAAAACCCTAATTCGAACTAACCTGGTTCGATTTACTAACAAATAGAATTCGAACCAACCTGGTTCGAATTATATAAAAATACGGTATGGCTTATTGCTGAAACGATTTTTGCTTTGGCGTATTTACGTAATTTTTTGAGCCAGTTGGCTTATTATGGTTTTTTACCCTTATTTATGAGACAGATTTTATAAAAATATTTAATTTTGTTATTAATTTAAAATAATTTTGGTTTTATTAATTCGTAGATGCTTAAAATAAAAGTTATTATACATTAGAATTGACATGTTGACTTTCGTTTAATTATGAAAGATGTAAATACAATAACAGATGCTATACCAAAAATAGTAATAAAATTAATCATGGAAATTTCGAATTAAACCTTAAAATGGTCTTTGAGATTGGCGTTTTGCACTGAAATCGTCCCTGATATTCCAATTGCACCAATTACGTCTCTGAGATTGAATAAAATGCATTATAGTAGTCCCTGACCCATTTTTCATTAACGACGTGATGACATGGCATGATGACGTGGACTGTAAGTGACACGTGTCACTTCATGATTTGACCACGTGTAATGGTAGGATGATGTGGTGACCAATGACACGTGGCATGCTGACATGGATAGTTGTGCCACGTGTCACAATGTTATTTGGCCACGTGTCCAGTTGTGCCACGTGTCGCAATAGTATTCGTCCACGTGTCATCCATTATGTCATCGTTGTATATGCACCAAATTAGTCCATCACTTTGCATTAAGTGACTCATTTTAGTCCCTGAAATTGAATGTCGTGCACCAAACTTGTCCCTTCACCAATTTTTTCTCATTTTTTTCTATAAATTCAAAATTCTCAATATTTTTTAATGCATTAATTTCAATTCTATTTTTTCACATGTTCTTCAAATAAAAGTGTTTTTATAAAATGTTTTTTCTCTTGCGAATACCCTATTCGCCGACTTGGAGTTAACGTGAAGGCTTTTCAAGCACCTTCACTACCATCTCCAACCTCTTTCAGAACTTTTATAAAATATTTTTTTTCTTGCGGATACTTCTAATAGCCGCCGTCTTAGAGTTGACGTGAAGGCATTTCAAGCTTCCCTCATTATCATCTCCGACCTCTTTCGTCTAGACTGCAGAGATCAAAAGTGGTAGTGAAGGTGGTTGAAGTGCCTTCAATCTAGCTCATTTATACATAACGAAAATGTGTATTTCATAAGAAAATAAATATTTATTTTAATTATTAATTTCTTGTTAAAAACACATGTTTTTTTATAAAAAAAATGTGTCTAATAAATCATATAATTATTTTTTTTATAATAAAATACTTATATATTACAAAATTTACTAATATTAAATTATTAAAAAAATTATATAATTAAAACTAAAATCTTAAATTTTTTTATAAAAGTACTTGTATTTAAACGATATATGAAAAAATAGAATTGAAATTAGTGTATCTAAGATATTAAAATTTTAAATTAAAAAAAATGAGAAAAAATTGGTGAAGGGACTAGTTTGGTGCATATACAACGATGGCATAATGGATGACACGTGGACGAATACTGTTGCGACACGTGGCACAACTGGACACGTGACCAAATAACATTGTGACACGTGGCACAGCTATCCACGTCAGCATGCCACGTGTCACTGGTCACCACATCATCCTACCATTACACGTGGCCAAATCATGAAGTGACACGTGTCACTTACAATCCACGTCATCATGCCATGTCATCACGTCGTTAATGGAAAATGGGTCAGGGACTACTAGGGATGGCAAAAATCCCCAGTGGGGCGGGTATCCGCGGGGATTTACCCGTCACGGGGCGGATATGGGGACGATTTTGTACCCGCGGGGACGGGGGACGGGGCCCCGTATATTAAACGGGGCGGGGGCGGGGATAGAGGTCCCCGCCCCGTGGAGACCCGTTTAAACTCCGTTTATGTAAAAAGATTAGAATACCCCATTTGTGTGTACTATAATTTTGTTAAGTATTTGTTATAATTATTGAGTTAGGTTAAGTATAATTATATGATTATAATTAAGCATTTGTTATCATCTTCATTATCTTTGTTTGCTTTTTCTATTATAATTACTGTGATTTGGATAAGCATTTGTTATAATTATTCTGAAATTTTTATTATTTTACTGATTTTGAATTTTTGGTTAAGCATTTGAGTGCTATACATGTAATTCATAATATTGAAGTAGATATTGATGTAAGTAAAATACTAAATTATATACAATACACTTTTTTTTAAATTTTTTTCTAATTTTTTTCAATTTTTATTATTTTTTATAAAAATCCGCGGATATCCGCGGAGACCCGGGTCCCCGGCGGATATGGGGCTCCCGTTACCCGTCACGGGGACGGGGACGGATAATGGAGGCGGGGGCGGGGGGCGGGGGGCGGGGGGCATATCCCCGCCCCCATGGGACCCGTTGCCATCCCTAGGGACTACTATGGTGCATTTTTTTCAATCTCAAAGACGTAATTGGTGCAATTGGAATCTCAAGAACGATTTCAGTGCAAAACGCCAATCTCGGAAACCATTTTGGGTTTAACTCTAAAAATTTCTTTCTCTTTAGAAAGAATTTAAGAATAATTTTAAAATGAGACTATCTCTCTATTTAAGTAGTTTTTTTATTTTTTTAATTTATTTAATTCACAAAAATAATAATTAAAAGTTATTAAATGTTGATATATAAATGTATAATACGTATTTATATTTTTCAGTTATAATTTTTACATGAAAATTATGTTAATTATTTTTACATAAGCAATTGCTATAATAAAACATTAATTAACAGTATTTATTAAAATTATTAATCACTAAAAGTTTGTACTTTTATATTACAAAAATTCACTGGAAGCATAATATTTTTTATGTTAGTTGTTAAATTGATATTTGGTTGATGTCACTAGTTTGACGACTTTGCGTGACGGAGTAAACACTTGAAAGGGAAACGGAACTAAATGGTAGGTCAACACCGAAAACTCCAAGTCAATCTAGAAGAACCATGGCTAGCAAGAAAAAACACTGCCGTGTCCAGGACTTGCAATGAGAAGGGTTGCATAGAGTTTATGTTTTTAAGTTTGCTCTTATTTTATTTATTTGGGATTTCAGAAATATAATATATGACATTTTTAACATAATTATAAAAATTCAGCAATATATATAAGGTCACCTATATATAATAGTAATAAAAATTTAAAAATTATACTCTAATATCAAAAACTAAACTGAAAGCCAAATTAATAAGCAACTTAACTAAACCTTCTGAAAAGTAAAAAAAAAAAAACTTAAAATATAAGAAGTTATTTTAAAAATATTTTATTTAAAATTATAATAATAGACAGCTTCTAGAAGAGGATAAATCACTTTTTTTATTTTTTATAAATACTATAAATAATTTTTTAGAAAGTCACAGATTAATTTTAAAAATTATATCAAATAATAATAAAATGATTTTTTATAATTTAAAAGGAGCTTTTTTACATGGGCCCCGAGTATTGGTGCCTTTTTTGGTCAAAAATGGAGTATTTGGTTAGGTTATCATTAGCCCAATATTCTCTTCTTGGTCCTAACCTTACAAGCGAACACTACAACAATGCTCAAACTTAAAATCCCCATAGACCAAAAAGAAGTTAAAAATCCCCACTCGTAAAAAATCCAGAAATTCTTCTTAGCCTCAACTACAATCAACACAAACATTGGTCTGGCCCAGACCAAAATAAAAATTAAAAAAGAAAACATTGGTCTGGCTAGCTAGCTACATACCTTTGATAGCCCTGTGAGCTGTGACAACCATATTCGTGGTATCATTAACTCCCAAGAGTCCGAGACATTATTGGTGGTAACTGGATTTGAAGATGCTATCGTAGCTGGTTTTGAGATAACTAGGGGCGAATAGAAATCTTTGCTTGGCGATTACCAAAAAAAAAATCTTTGCTTAGCAACCAATTTGAATTAATTGGATGATGAGTTTATTCGTCAGATTGAACAAGTATTAGAAGGTTTGAATTTCATTTTGTGCATGTAGTAACTCATCGACTAATAACAAATTTTTAAATAGAGTTTAAATTCACGATTGCAACTAATTAATTCTTAACTTATCCAACTAAGAAATACCATCATAAAAATAAAAAACAACTGTCTTGTATTTTCCTTTTCTCCCGGTTTTTGTCAGAAGAATTAATTGCGTTAATAGCTGGAAGAAGAAATAAAAATAGACATAGCAATAGACAAAGTCCTACCTGACCAAAACCAAAAAGCACAAGTCCTCAAGGAATTTAGATAAGATATTTTTTATTTTCAAAAATTATTTCTGTCAAATAAATTGATCTCTTTATTATTTTAAAAGAGTCTAATTTATTTTAGAGTAAATTTTTAAAAATTGAATTATTTTATAATAAAATTATTATAAACTTATTTATTCATATGTATATTAAAAATTTATTAAAAATGACAAAAGAATCAATTAATTTGAAAATATAAATATCTGCTCTAAATCATCTAAAATATTTTGAAAAATAATTTAGTTATTTACTCTAAATAAATATCAATGTTTGTTTGAAGGAACACGTTCACTATCAGTTAAATTATATAAAGGGATTAGTTAATATAAATTCTAATATTATCAATTAAAAATATTTCTATAAAAATATATAAAATTTTAATTTTAATATATATTAAAATAAAATTTTAAATTTTTTATTAATATTGGTATATATTTTTCGAGTATACGCTAGTTAAATTCTTAACTTAAATATTATATATATAAACTAAAGTAAATGAACATTACAAATTTACAATCTACTCATTAAATAATTATATGTTTCAGATTAAAATGCTAACTTAAAATTTTTATTTTTTCAATATGATTTTTCTTACCTTTAATACATTAGAGAAATTTAATACAAATTTACTCTAAAATAAATTAAAAAATAAAGTTAGTTCTAAGGTGGCTTGCGAAAGTATATTAAGAGACTATGAACAATTTTTTTTAGCTTATTACAATGCGAATCTAGGTAGTTATATGAAGATTCTAATAGAATTTTAAGTTTTTTGTTGAGTCAGAACTTGGTCTTAAATGATGGATATATGAATATTTGTATGGAAGTGGATTTTAAAATAGCAATAAGTTTTTGTTTTAAAAAATTATTGAGTTATACTTCACAAAAGCGTTAGTTTTGACTGAAACATCCATCATAAATTTCAAAAAATAAATATTTGTATAGATAGACTGACATAATAAAAACATAAATTTTAACTGAGATGTAATTTTTTTTTTCTATTCTCTCATGTATTTTTAAAATTTTTATGCAGACTTCATTAAAATTACATTTTTAAGATAATTTTTGTCATTTTTTTTAGATTTTATGTCTCATTGTTTATAAAAAAATTAATTTATATTATATAATAGTTTCAGTCAGTAATTAAATATCTTTAATTTAATAGTTTAATATTATATTTTTAATTAATATTTTTTGTTGAATTTAAAAAATTTATATTTAATTAAATAATGATCAAATATTATTAAAATATAAATTAAGAAATTATTAAAATTAAGTGTCTTATTTAATGCTTCTTATGGTTTGTTTGATATGTTTATTAGTGTGCAGAAAGAAGAAATTAATTTTCTATTGGGTCAAAAAGATAGAGCAGTCCACTTTGATCAAAAAATTATTTTAGCTTTGTGCAAAATTAATTCAAACATAAAGTGGCTGAAATTTGAAATGAAGATAAGCCCATATCATAAGCCCATATTGATAAAACAAATAAAAAAGGAAATAGCCCAAAGATGCCATACGTTGATCACAAAAACAAAGGGGCCCAATTTTATTGAAGCATGTTTTGGTTACCAATTCACTTTGGTGGAATCCAAATTTTAATTAATTTAAAAGCATGCTTTTCACGGATGTCTTTTTCAACGGGTAATGGAATTCAAATTTTAATTAACTTGGATTTATTGCATGCCTTGAAAACAGAAAAGAGAAAGTGCAATTGATTTGATGGCATTAATTGATTTCATACGTTACAAGGCATCGGAGAAGAAAATGGATAATTAACTCATTTTAATTTCCTTCTTTACTCTCATTGAAAGCTTTTCTTTCGTCTCTGTCTTCTCTCTCTTGCTTTCAGATTGTCACTTCCATCAGAAAAAAATGGAAGAAGTTATTAGAGGAAGAAGCAGAGAAGCTATGTACAAGCAAGAGGCCAAGGTGATGATGACTCTTGCAAAAGGAAGATCTATAGTATGGGGTGGCTGATATCTTTACCACTAATGGTAAGATGTGATAAAGAAGTCTCAAGATCACCATGCCTAAAAAAGTGGAAGATCCAATTTGGTCCGAGAAGAAAATTCCTAGGGTATGCTTCGTCTCTACTTTCTGGTCATCTATCACAAGAGGTAGCTACTGTAGCTACGTGGAGGAAGAGGCAGAAGATAGAGCAGATGGAGCTGTCAATGATCAAGGGTTCATCAAGGGTCAAAAATCCTTCTTGGAGACCAAGTCAAGATGGAATGCTCAGATTAATGAAGCTTGATGAGAGGGGATGAGAGAGAGGTAATTGCATGTTGGTTTTAGCTTTCGGTTCCCTCTCTTCTCTCTCTGTCCGAACCGGTTTGATGATTGAAGAAGAAGAAGTTGGGTCGGTTGAACCTTTTCAATCTTGAAAGCTTCCCCTTCTATAATAAGGGAGAACGGCCAAGGGTTGAGACAATGAGTGAGAGCACACATTCGGATTCCCATAGCTTTTTGAGCTGTTTATTCTTCTCTTTCATGGCTTTCATTGAATATTTCTTTTTCTCAGTGAGTCTGTCTGTGTTTCATTGGTAAAAGACAAATGTGAGATTTTGTAAGAAAAATTCAATGAGTGAAAAAAGGCAGAGAGTTAAAGAAAAAGCCATTATTATCTCAGAAATTCTTTGTATGTATTTCTGTTTTGTTGTCATGATCTTGAGGGGGTTTCCTTACAAGTTGGGTTAGCACTTTGTGGTTGAAAGCTTGGTAGGTGACCAAGTCAAGTTCAGTTTTGGGGATAGATTCTAGACTTATCCTGAATAGGAATGGGTAGTTCCTAGGGAAGAAATTGGTGTTTGTAATCAAGTTTGATTATAGTGAAATTCCGTCACTGTTGTGATGGAGACTAGACGTAGGCTGCATTGCACTTAGCAGCTGAACCAGGATACTTCTGGGTGTGATTCTCTCTTTTTCTTCTACTCCTTTTCTGTTTCTGTTCATAGGAGACAAAATTAAAAAATATCTCCTAACCGGTTACGAGACAAAAAGAAAATGTCTCTTGACCAGTTATAAGACAAAAAGCAGAAATATCTCCTGGAGCTATCCTAAAAGGCACAAAGTAATATTCAGAAAAAGATGGCTAAGATTCAACCCCTTTTTCTTAGTCACTGATAACTATCATTTTTAAATATAATTAATTAATTATTAGTCTAAAATAATAAATTTTATATTCATCAAATAATATCATTTATTATATTATACTTGCTCACTAAATCCATATAAAATAACATTATTATAATTTTAACTCTTATATATATGATTTGAATTCATTTTACCACTAAGAGATCATTAGAAGTAAGTAACATGTATCCTACCTGTAGATATCAATTTTATATATGTAATGTTATCTAAAAATATATTTTAAGTGAGTTTGAATTAAGGACTTCTACCATAATGTAAAAAAATTTTAACAATTGAGTCAAAGTTATTATTATACATTTGTTTATATAAAAACTAATTATATTTGGTGATATATAAATATTAAATTATAACACAAATTCTAATCTCTTCATTGAGATTATCCCTATCCAGCAGTTCATCTTAATTTCTTCTCTAAATCTTTTTATGTCTTTTGAGTAAATGCCTAAAATAGTCCTTGAATTTCAAATCGGTATTCAATTTAGTCCTTAATTTTTCTAAATGACTAACTAAATCTCTTAAAATCAGAAACGTGCGTCTCTATTAGTCCCTCGCAAAAGTGCCGTCTAAACGTTGCTGATGTGAAAACGTTAACTGCCATGTGGGCATTCCATTAAACGACGTCGTTTAAGGAGTGGATGCCCTAAGTGTGTAAAATGACGTCGTTTCCAATAACACCTTCTCCAGTTCTCCCCCTTTGAATAAACAATTCTTGTTGGTCCCCCCTTTCACTTTAATGTTTCCCACCAAAACTTCAGAAAAGCTTTCTCTTCTTCTCTGTCCGTTCATTCTCCCATACTTCCCACTCACGTTTGTTCGCCGAGGATCATCCTTAGAATCTGTTCTCTCCGGTCAGTGAAGGAGTTATCGACGAAGCATCACCTTCGTACACTGCCAACGGTGAGAGGTAATAGTTCAAGTTGATCATTCTCTTTCATTTTTTGTATTTCATCGAGGGTTCTTGATACTTATGTGTGAATACGTTGTTGTATGTGTAAGGGAGTGGTTTAGAATGTTGTGGTTGTTGATGGTGCAAATGTTAGGGTTTAGAGTTTCTAATATAAAACTTGTAACCACATAAATCATAATCTGGTTTAAGTTATAGTCAATAGGAAGTAAATATATGCATTCTTATTACAAAAATAGTTTGATTTCTAGTTCTTTGCAATTTTCAGTTATCTCTTCAGTTTTCTGTGTTATTATTGATGCTGGATTTTTTGTAATTCGGATCAGATGATGGGACAAGTAAATAAAGAGAGACTGGCAGAATACCTTGGAGAGCTACAGCGGAAGGAGAACACGAATGATCGATATGTTACTGCTCTAAGAAAGGAGACTTTAACCAGAAAATCTTATGTGAGGATTCAACCGGTCCTAGAGAAAACTGACACCAGCTCCAGCAAGGAGTAGCGGAAGTAGATAAGTATTTTATTGCAAGATATTGCGAATACTTCGAGTTATTTGTACATTATTTAGAACTTGGAAGAAAGGCTTCAAATATTTATTATGTACCTGATGCTGTTCTACTCTAGTTTTCTCTGGTTTTATCCTTGAATTTGTTTGTTTAAGCAATAAACCAAAGTAGATGTTATTAGATGGGAATGAGGGCCCATGGTTCTCTGCAAACAATATATTAGTTAGGTTCAGGCTAGTGATTTTATGAAATTCTTCTACTATTCTCTTTAATTCTCCTTCCAATGTTATTTCTGTCTTTGTTCATAGAGGAATGACTTTCATTAAATTTTAAATTTAGCTTTTGCAGTGTTTAATTGCTTTGTTTATATTTTGCTTTGGTTTGGTGATAATCAGGGTTTGAAGTTACTTTTCATCTTGTCCATAGTGTTTCTACTTGGCAGCATTGTATGATTTTTTGGTCATATGTATAGCCATTAAAATTGAATAGGTAAAATAGAGGCTTGTGTGAGAACCATGAATCGTGTATAGCATTAAGATGTGCAGCCAGATTATCTTGATCATTGCTGTTGCTATCTTTTGATTAATATTTCTCGGTGCTCATAAATTTTTTACATTAACTATGCGCCTCTAATCATGGAGTTTGGGGGAAGTTATGCGAAATTGGTGATCTAGAATCATGTAAAGCCATGTCTTTATATGTGTGTTGACTGTGAACTTGTGACTCTATGATCTTGTTTAGGTTGTGGCTTGGTGATCCTCCAATTATCTAAAATTAAAGCTGTAAGATTGTGTAAGCACTACAATCAAATGAATTTTTGTCATGCATATTGTGGACCACACTTAATTTAACTAGTTGTATAAATTGGTTAGTTAATATTGGTTGACGATGAAATCATGTTAGTTTGTTAGTTCTGTTTTAGCATACCAATTAGTTGTTTGCCAACCGGCACAGCTCTGATATATATATATATATACGACCCCAATTGTTATTGGAAAAGCAAGCAACACATAATGTGGCTGAAGTCATGTTTGAAGTGCATGGTGAACCACATGGTGAGGTTGTTATTGAAGAATGTGAGGTTGGTGCTGAAGGAGGACAAATTGATACTCAAACAGAAGTTGCTGCTAAAAGGGGTCTAGGAGCTGAACAAGAACCTGCAACTCAGGTAATAATAGTATTAAAAACATTAATCAAAATTAGAGCTTGAGTTAATAAATCTGAAAACAAACAAATCCATATAATGACACTTGTATTGTTGTTATTGACATCATAGGCTGCAAAGACTAAAAAGAATGCCAAGAAAGAGCATCTGAGAACTAAAAGTGAGAGACGCATAGACAAACTCTCTGTCAAGAGGACAACTTCATCCATTGCTGCTACTGCTACGGCTGCTCCACATGCAACTGAGATTTCAAGAGAGACTATTCAAGGAGCTAGTGCAGCAACCTCTGAAAAAATGGCCTCCTTCTTGAAATTTGTTCTAACTCCAGGATTCAACCCACCAAAAAAATGTCTAACTAGCACAAAGTGTAGTGGCTTTTTGAGTTCATATTGTTGTAGTTGAATGCTATGGTTAAACAATTCTGTCTTTTTGAAATGTAACCTTTGAAACCTGTATGCATGGCCTTTAAATGTTGTTATGGCCTATGATGTTTTGGGTTGTGATAGTATGTTATGCACAATGTGCTTTAGCACAAACAACACTTGTTCCATGTTTCGAAATTAGTTATGTTAAATTAATGAAGTTTTTGGTTTAGTTCATATTATGATTTATCTCTTTATGGTTTAGTTGAACACAATTTTAGCAGAATAAGTGCAGCATCAAGAGTTGAACTCATGTCAAATTCATGTTTCATTTCATTTCATTCCATCTTCATCAAGACATTACATACCACTTAAGAAATTTAAAATTTCATAACATAATCATCATTTGTTGAATATAAACCCCAACAAACTAAAACCTAAACACACACCAAAAGTAACTACAAAAGTCAACAGCACCATTGTCATCATCTTTACGGTCTTAACATCACTCTCCAAACTTGTCATCCTCCAACTTAACTCATGCAAAACTTCTAGTGGAATGGGTGTTGCAGAAACTTGTTCTTCACATCCATCAGCCCAGCGAAAAAATTTACAATGAATTCCATACTGCAAAGTAAAAAATGCAGGTGAATCGAAACTCAAACTCAAACCATCTTAACATTTTCTTCACAGCCATAACCTTACCTCATAGTTCGGACAACCTTAAAATGGTCTACCAGAATTTTCTGCCATTGTTGAGTACTTCATCACCGTTTGAAGCCCGCAATTACAGAAAACAGCATTCTTACCTCCCCTATTGCGCATTCCTTTGTTGCCATAAGGTCTGCCTGCAAAGTTGTTCCTACTTGAGCTACTTTGACTTCTCTCGCCACCACCCATCAGCACTCACACAGACAAGAAATCAATTTGGGTTTTAGGGCGAAGAAGAGAGGTCGAAGAAGAAAAGGAGAGTCGAAGAAGGGAAGACAATTAGGGTTTTATAATTGAAATGGACTAATTTGGGTATAATATTAGGCAATTCCAGATACCAATTTGAATCAAATTCAACCTTGGTACACATCAGCATACAACTGGAATTCCCACATGATAGTTAACGTTCCACATCAGCAACGTTTAGACGGTACTTCTGCGATGGACTAACGGAGACGCACGTTTCTGAATTTAAGGAATTTAATTGGTCATTTAAAAAAATCAAGGACTAAATTGAATATCAATTTGAAATTCATGGACCATTTTAAAAATTTACTCTATGTCTTTTTTGCTGAAAATTCTTGTTCCTTGTTCGACTACTTTTTTCATCAGTGTTCTGTGTCCGTATTTGCGTTTAATATCGTGGTCATCGTATTTGTATATTCTGTTTTGTGTTTGTCGTACTATGTAAAATTGAACGTTTAATATTTATGTTATTTATAAAATAATTATATTGTTTGTATTGAATTTTTAATTTATATATTTATTAAATTATATAATAATATTACATCTTTTTATTAATATGTAAATAGAGTTGGATATCTACCAACTAAAAATAAATAAAATTAGAGTTTGCATGTTCTTAGCTTGCAAAAATAGAATTAAAAATTGAATTCAAATCCACCTTACCTATTATCACCGTAAGGATAATTCTAAATTTAGAATGGTTTTAATATCAGATAACTAGATAAGCCAAGACGTTTGTGTCGTGGCGTACCTTTTAGGTCCCCTCAATCGCTTTCTAGGTCAATTAATGATGTCTTTGAAGCTTTCCATAAATTACTATGTGATTTAGATATGTTCATACAACTCCATTATTGACTCCTGATACTCCATAGTAAACCGTGGGGTCTAATAAAGTTAAGTGGAACTATTTGGATTAACAATTGTAGAAATAGAATTTCCCAATAAATTAAATTAGAATAATCAACTTTTGAAATCCTAAATCTAAGAGAAGAGAACAAAACAGAAAAAGCTAGTATAAAAAATACAAAAAGAAAATTAAAAATTTCTAAAACAAATGATAAAAAACAACAATAAATCTCATCTAGATCTAACAAATTCTTTAAAATTCGACAAGTTCTTCAATTTGATGTTGTATGTAGTGATAAATGCATGCATGTACTACATATTTAATTTGGAGAGCCTACAAATTAAAGCATTCAAAAGTAGTTGTAATGATTAAACTTTATTTTCACCTCTCTCCCTCGATCTTCTCTCTTTTCACAGTGAAACAGTACAATGATGAACAATCTTCAATTTCTCTTCGTACTTACAGGGATGGTTCTTCCTTTATTCTTTCCTCGTGATGTCTCAAGCGCAACGGATTCAATATCTATGGTTCAGCCTCTTCATGAAGGAAACACATTGGTTTCTAGTAATGGAACCTTTGAAATGGGGTTTTTCAGCCCAGGAAGTTCTTCAAACCATTACTTAGGTATTTGGTACAAGATTCTTCCGTTGAAAACCGTGGTTTGGGTTGCAAATAGATCCAACCCTGTCAAAGACAACACTAGCATACTCCACATAAACAACGAAGGGATTCTTCAACTTGTCAACAAGGACGGAACCGTCTTTTGGTCTACAAACTCCACCACAAAGATGAACCTTTCGAATCCGATTGCTCAGCTCTTAGATTCTGGAAATCTTGTTATTAGAGATGAGAGTGACCAAGATTCCAAGAATTACGTCTGGCAAAGCTTTGATTATCCTTGTGATACACTCTTACCGGGGATGAAGCTCGGTTGGGATCTTAAAACCGGTCTTGAACGGCGGTTAACTGCTTGGAAGAATTGGGACGATCCCTCGCCGGGGAATCTTTCTTGGGGAATCTCGCTCGAGGGTTTTCCCCAAGGAATATTCTTGAAGGGCTCGAAAGAGTACTACCGTGTCGGTCCATGGAATGGTCTTCGTTTCAGTGGAACACCTGAATTGATGCCCAATAACCTTTTTAGTTATAAATTCGTGTCGAACGAAAATGAAGTGTATTTTGTGTATAAGTATAATCTTGAAAATAAGTCGTCACTTTTACTGAGACTCGTCATGAACGAAACCTTAGGTAACAGACACGGCTACATGTGGAACGACGGATCTTCGGGTTGGACGGAATTTTCTTCCCATTCACCGAGAGAAGCGTGTGATCTCTATAATCACTGTGGTCCAAATGCGTATTGCAGCATCATAAGTGGCGGTTCAACGTGCCAGTGTCTGAAGGGGTTCAAGCAAAAGTCATCACAGAACTGGACTGAAGGATGTTCTTCTTCATTGCTTGATGAGCAATCGAGATGCAACATGGATAATAAGACGGGTAGTCAGAGAGATGATAAGAATGGGTTTTCTAAAGTTGGAGGAATGAAATACCCAGATACTCGGCGTTCTTGGGTGAATGAGAGGATGAATCTTGATGAATGCAGGGATAAATGCAGAGAGAATTGTTCGTGTATGGCTTATGCAAACTCAGATATTAGAGAAGGTGGTAGTGGCTGTTTGATGTGGTTCGGTGTTCTCGACGATATCAAAGAGTTTTCTGATGGCGGTGCTGATATATACATTCGAACGGTCATCGGTAAGATCTCTCATGTCATAATAGTTATTAGCTGATTTTTAGTGCAGGTTGCTGATTATTGTTAGTTAATTGTTTTTCACTCTATTGTATTTCCATGATAGCATGCATGCTTATACATGCTTATATATATATATATATATATATAGTTTTCGATGATTCATAAGTCATAACCGAGTCAGCTAATTAATTGTTTCTGCATGAACTGAATAATCGCGAAGATGGGAAGGAAGGGCACAAAAAGAAGAAGGTAGGACTGATAGTCATCGGTACCAGTGCCTCTGTTCTTGTGGTGCTTCTGATTTTTGGTTACATTGGCCAGAGGATAATAAACTGCAGAGGTAATAAATAGATTATTATCATTATTATTATTATTATTATTATTATTATTATTATTATTACATGAGAATGTCAAGTTTGTTATTAATTAATAAAAATTGTTAGGCAATCTCGGCACAAATTATAGTTTTGTACTGATTTATTAATTAAATAATAAATTATTAATAATATAATTATAACAAATATATATATATATATATCAAAATTAGTCATCAATATTAAATATATATATTAAGATATAAAATAAATATTAAAAATAAATTATATATATAAATATATAATAATTAATTTTAATATATACATAGTATTTTTTTAATAAATATTTATAACAAAAATTAGTTTAACATACTTGAAAAGATAAATTGAAAGGAGAAAATAAATTCTTTTATTTATTCTAAAAGCATCTAAGATTGACTGTGTTATTAATTGGTATATGTGTCTTCACAAAAAAAAAAAAATTAATTAGTATATGTGGGCATTGTACATTGGATGCTGTTGAAGACTTAAAGGCATCATTCCTATTCAATGTTATGTTCACCGGTCCAACCTAATACATTTATTTGCACGCTAATAAAGTAATAATATCCTGCATGTTTCCATATATATACAAACTTACAAAGAATGCAGACAATCATCGGAACTTTTTTATCTTGATCATTAATTAATTATTAATATTTAAAAATATATTATTAAATTATTAAATAAAAAATTAAATTAATAATTAAATAATAATAAATTTTAATAATTTAAACTTTATATATATATATAAATATTATTTATATATAATATATACTAAAATCAGTTAATAATATATTTATGTATAAATATACCTAATTTAATTTATTTTTAATATATATTTATATTTTAATGTATATTTTATATTAATAACCAATTTTAATATATTTTAGTGTACACATAACATAATTATATAACAACATATATTTTCCATTTTTAACTTGTCTTTTTTTTTCCCCACTTTTCCTCTTATACAGTGCAATAATTTTAAGGTCTTTTCTATCGTATCCAACTTTTTAACTACTAGAATAAATACGAAAGGTGAAGTCCATCTTTTTACGGTTTTACCTCTTGTCTTTTAGGCTCAAATTTTTTAGAGTTTATAATTTTCCTATTTTTAATTTTGATACATAACAATTATATAGACAAGAGAGTGCAAATCATTATGAATGTGGTTTTCGTCAATAATCACACACACATACACACAATTCTTTCAAAGGACTAATTCTATATAATAATGTGCTGATGAAGATGTATTTTAATGTCAAACTATTATGTACTTATAGTTAAGAAGAATAATGATGCATATGAAGACTACTTGGATCTTCCTATCTTTGACCTTGCTACAATTGCAAAAGCAACTGAAGACTTTTCCATTAGCAATAAACTTGGAAAAGGTGGATTTGGGACTGTATATAAGGTAAATTGTCAACATACTGATTTGATATAATGAACATAAGAGTTTATATAGTTATATTTATCATCTTATATAATTTTATGTGAGACGTTACAGGGAACTCTAGTTGATGGACAAAATATTGCTGTGAAGAGACTTTTACAGGGATCTAATTCTGGACAAGGGTTGACAGAATTTATGAATGAAGTTTTATTAATTGCTAAACTTCAACATCGCAATTTAGTGAAGCTTCTTGGTTGTTGCATTCAAGATGGAGAAAAGATGCTTGTCTATGAATACATGCCCAATAAGAGCCTAGACAATTTTATCTTTGGTTTGAATTTCTTAACATCCTCTTCTATGTTCATTTCCTTTAAGAAAATACTTTCTCTGTTGTCATATAACTTTTTTATGTCCTTTTTTCCAACAATTTCTATATATATGATTGTTTTCACTGAGTTAATAATACTATTAGTTGTATAACTAGGTCACAAGGATGGCAGAGTTATTTTAGATTGGCCTAACCGATTCAACATTATATGTGGAATTGCTCGAGGATTACTTTATCTTCATCAAGATTCTCGATTAAGAATTATACATAGAGATCTCAAAGCTAGCAATGTATTGCTTGACAAAGAGTTAAACCCTAAAATTTCTGATTTTGGGATGGCGAAATCATTTGGAGGAAATCAAACTGAAGGAAATACAAATAGAATTGTTGGAACATAGTAAGTTTGTATATAATATAATCTAATTTATATTTAATTCTATCAATGATGACTAAAACAATTTTTTTTAATGATTTCAGTGGTTATATGGCTCCTGAATATGCTATTTATGGATTATTCTCAATTAAATCTGATGTATTTAGCTTTGGAGTATTAATTTTGGAAATAGTAAGTGGAAGAAAGAATAGAATGATTTCTCGTGAAAATGAAGATGCAAATCTTATTGCACAAGTAAGTAAATTTTGTTTTTTGTTCCTTCTTAATTACAAGTGACAAATCTTGGGATCGACATGGATTATTTCAATTCATCCAATCACATGTTTCAGGCTTGGACATTATGGAAAGAAAAGAAGGCTCTAGACTTAATTGATTCATACATGGAGAATTCTTATGTTGAATTAGAAGCATTGCGTTGCATCCACATCGGTCTCCTATGTGTACAACAAAATCCTGAGGATAGACCAAATATGTCAAATGTGGTGATGATGTTGGGTAGTGAGGTTGCCTTGCCCCAACCTAAGGAGCCTTCTTTCCTCACTGAGACTTCTCTTCTTCAAGCAGTTGATTCTTCGAGCTACCAACAATGTTTTTCAACTAATGAAATAAGTGTTACAGTATTGGAAGCCCGATAATGGATTATTATATCCCAAATTAAATGATGACTTGATTGTACAACTTCAGCATTATTATGGTTTATTAATATTTCCAGGAAATTCCTAAAGCAATATTCAAGCTGAAAATGTCAGTAGGATTCTCCACTTTTATCCAAAGTTTGCTACATTGATTAATTATTAATTAAAGTTGGTGTGTAATAAGGGAGTTAATTAGTTACTTTTCACATAATATATACCATTTACATATCTCAGAAGTCAATATGATCAACCTTAGCTTACTTCCATCATCATCATTCAATTTTTCCACAAATACTTTCTTTAATTTATATTATTCTCTCAGATTATATCAATTCTTCCTATGCTTGTTAACAAAGTATATACGATCAGGTATCCTCGTAGCCTAGCTAGCAACAAGTTTAACAATAATGTTAAGAAAATAATAATTTAAAATTATCTTATTTAATTTTATATATGTTGTTTTTGTGTATATAAGCTTATTGGCTGTAGGTATAATTTGTCATATTCGGGTATTGAACTCTTTGAACTCTTCACCTGAAGTGAAAGAGGCATACGTCGGTTTTTAAAAAAACAACAGCGACATGTGATGTCTAACCATTTTAGGCTAGTTTCACAAGCCTTTTTCATTAGTTTTTACTTGGTTTTCATGTATTTCTTAGGCAATAAATAAGCATTTGGATGAGAATTGTATGCATGCTTTGATTCAATCAAATATTGTTAATTACAAGTATTTTCATGAGATTTATGTAAGAATTATTTAATGCAATGAATAATGCATTATCTTGTGATTATGGCAAGGCTTTGAGGCATTTGTTTGGTTGATGATAGGTAAAGAAGAAGCAAAGGAAGGGCAAGGAAAAAACAAAGGAAGCAACGTTGGTGGCCAAAGTTGGCTCACCAACGTTGCTCACCAACGTTTCAAGCTCAACAAGCAACGTTGGTGGCCCAAAAGTGGCTCACCAACGTTACTGGCAACGTTACTAATAAGTCAAAAAGGTGCCAACATTGGTGTGCAAATGTTGCCACAAACGTTGCACATCAACGTCTTCGACAATTTCAAAGAAAAATTCATTGGAAAAATTGGCTGCACGCGCACGTGTGGGCGATGCGCATGCGCCAACGCTGTGTCATCAACACTAACGTTGGCAAACAAACGCTGGGTCACACGTACGCGTCAGCAACGTGTACTCATGGCATGAAGAACGTTAGTGCCACCAACGTTGGGTCAAACGTTAGTGGCAATGCCCAAAAGGGGTTTTTGCATGTAACGTTTGACTCAACATTTTTACACAAACGTTGGTCACCAACGTTAAGGCCAATTTCATTCCAAAGGGCACCCATGCAAGTATGAACGTTAGTGAATTAATCCCAATGTCAACGTCAGAAAAGAGCCACTCCAAGCTTACTTCAATCAAGGCCAAAAGCTCACATCCAAGTACTTGAAGACCCATTTTTGAAGATGAGAAGAAGAGTATAAATAGAAGAGTTTTTGAAGATTGAAAGGAGGCTCTAAAGGTTGGGAAGCAGGAACCCTAATTGGGCAACCCTAAAATCATTTTCTTTGTACTTTTCTTTTAGTTTATGTACTTTCTTTTCCTTTTCTATTTTGATTGAGCAATGATGAACTAAACCCCTATTTCATTAGGGGGAGGAGCTCTATTGTAATCCTAATGATTGAATGAACATCTTCTTCTTCTCAATCTGCTTGTGTAGCTATAGAATATCTTCTGTTTTGATTGTGATCCATTCACTCCAGAAGGGGGTTTGATTCAATTGAATGCTTGTGTGAGTCTCGGAAGGAGAATCATAGGCATTAGAATTAGAGCTCTATCCTTTACAATTCTCTTGACCAACACTATTCGGGAGGAATTGAGGTCTTGAGAGTTTGTGTGACTTATGGATGAGAGAACATGCTTAACCTCTTCTCATGACAATTAGATCAAGAAATTGGCAAGATTGATTGTGATTAGAGAGATTGGATTGCCAAGAAATTAGGATCCAATCAATTACAATCCATCATAGATCTACTCATATGATTGAGAAGTAAGTTGAGACCCATTTGATTCATGATGGATTATGATATCTCCAATTCCTAATGAATATTTCTCTTTGATTTTCTTCAATTTAGAATTCTCTAAATTTATTTTAATTACAATTGTTTACTGCATTCTTTAGTTTTACCAGCATCCAATTCCCTTTTACAATTCATGCAATTTAAGTTTCATCGCCATTTATATTCTGTCCTTTACTTTCTTGCAATCTAAGATTTAAGTCATTTACATTTCTTACAATTTAAGATTCAGCCCATTTATATTTTTCTCCATTTAAGTTTTTGTCATTTACTCTTCAGCATTTATTCCTCTCGTACTTCACATTTTATGCCATTTAAGTTTTTGTCCTTTACTTTCTAGTATTTATTTTCTTGCAATTTATATTCTGTTAAATCAATTTCACCAACCTCTCTTCAATATTAGCTTGACTAGATTCATCACCCAACTAAAATTGCTTGATCCATCAATTTTTGTGGGATCGACCTCATTCTTGTGAGTTTTACTACTTGATGCGATCCGGTATACTTGTCGGTAGTTTGTGTGGATGCATTTTCTGCCATCAACATGCACCTACAAAGATATTACAACGCTTAAATAAGAGTAAGAAATGAGTATAATGTTATTCAGAATGAATAGTATACATTTTTTATAATTAAGATTTTGTATTTATGAAGTGTTATCTCTTAAGAATGGTTAAGATATTTTCTTGATCTTTTGGTAACCAACTTTAATCTGTTTCTGAGTAATTTATTAAGGGCAAAATTTTCTCTAATTAAAAATAAGTCATGTTTACTATTGTATTTGAATTCCAATTTATAGTCTGTATGGCAGTGCTATTGTTGAGGTTGCTTTAATGGATTTGTTTTAAAGCGCCCGTATAGCACTACTTGGCTTCTTTTTGGTTGGCATGTACTGTTACAACTATATTATCTTGTATATAAAATTTGATGTATAAGTGTATAGTAGAAGCGATATTACCATATGTATTTAAAGAATGTCTACCTAAAATGATATTATTTGGGCTGACAATTTATAACAAAATATTGTGTATTTAAAGTTGACATATGAAATGGTAATAAGATACATAAAAGTAAAGCAATTTAAATATATAGAGTAGCGTATACCTTCTAAGAAGTTATGATGTATTTGAAATTTAAAATAAAAGAGTTATATAAGCAAGTTAGATCATGCATGCGAATTATTTTACCATGGTATAAATGATTCATTAATTTGATCTATTGAGGTTATTAGTGTTTGATTTGTCTTCCACCGATTTTGTGACCAATCAAAGTTTTTTAGGAAAAAAAAGTGCCGCTGTTTTTAATTTAGCGACCGATTTTGTGATCAATATAAAAACAAGCTTAATATTGTTGGTTGCTAAGAAGTTGGTCACTAAATCGATTGTTAATAAGTGTTAAAATAGCAATTGATTTAGCGACTAACTTTAAAATGCTGATTTTAAAGTGGTTGGTCGCTAAATCAGTTGCTATTTTATAATTTAGCGACCGATTTTGTGATCAATATAAAAACAAGCTTAATATTGTTGGTCGCTAAGAAGTTGGTCATTAAATCGGTTGCTAATAAGTGTTAAAATAGCAACTGATTTAGCGACTAACTTTAAAATGCTGATTTTAAAGTGGTTGGTCGCTAAATCAGTTGTTATTTTATAATTTAGCGACCGAATTAGCACCCGATATAAAAATAAGCTAAGAAAATAGTTGGTCACTAATTCAGTGGCTAAATCGGTTGCTAGGAGATAATATAGCAACCAATTTTAGCGATCAACTATAAAATCATGGGATTAGAGCAATTGGTCACTAAAGCGGTCGTTATTGTAATTCTTAGCGACCGAATTTGCAACCACTAAAAAATAAGTTATAAATTAATTGGTTGCTAAAACGGTCACTATTTTTTTGTTGACTAATCAATATATTAAACAAATTAAATTTCAAAATAAATTAAAAGAAAACACAACTTTTGAATCTAAATTTACACTAAGCTCTCTCCTCACACAGTGTCCCTCTCGCTGCCTCCCTCACTCTCCGACAAGTCTTGGTCGGCACCGTTCTCGTCGGTGCTATCTCGCCTCCTCGAGTCTTCATCATCGTTTTCCCTCTCGCCGCGTTCTTTCTTTGCTCGTTCAGCCATTGTCGCAGATCGCCGCATCCCCATCCAGATATGCCGTTGCTCGTATCGCGTTGTTCTTTTCTTAGCGTTGCCTCCTGTGGTAACTTCTCCTCTGGTAATAACAGCAGTCTTTCGGTTAAGCAAATTTTCTCCTTTAGTCAAGGTATTCCATCTTTGTATCTCTGGTTTTGATTTCTCACTGTAATTCCAAAAAATTTCTTACTATTTTAATTTTGATTTTGATTTGGTTTTATCTATTAGGATATTAATTAAGCCTCCCTAATTTGCTGTTGCTTATTTATTTTTCTGTAGTTTTGTCTACTATGTGCTTTAATTTTAAATTATTAGTTTTGTCATAGATCGTTGCATCACTATCTAGATCTGCTGTTCAGATCCGCCGTAGTCAATGATTCGATCTGGGAGACGAGAGCTTGTAAAGCCGAGTTCAGACTGTTTAAGGTAGAGTTAAGTGTGTTTTTCATAACTTGTTGTCCTTGCACAATAGAGTAAAGGAGCTGGTGCAACTAATGCAATCTGGTTATTTTGAATTGTAGGACAATAAAGGCAACAATGTCTTTTGCTTTGTTGCAGTAGTTAAAAATGTGCAGATTATTGAGATAACAAGGACAAAAAATTAATTTGTCGCCATAAATTAGGGTGGAAGTAGAGTAATTCCTCTTTACCTTGTTGCTTTGCAAGGAAGGAATGAGATGGCATAGTACTTATTCTCTCACAAAAAAAACTGTCCAAGAAGAGGATTGAATTTCACTATTCTTCATTTGTATAAATTCGGAACTCTATGGTAGGTATATCTGATCTCAAACATTTATTTATAAAGAAACAAAAGCATTTAAGCTAGTCATTTTACTTATTATTAGCATATTGTTTAGGAGTGTCTTTAGATATAGAATATAACGGAGGAAAATGAAGGGATGTGAGATAATTAAATGTGAAAATTATTAACCTTATTGAATTTTTGAAAAATAGGACGACGAAAAAATTGAAGGACCGACAATTTGCATGAAAGTTTTTCCTTATTTAACTTTTAAAGCTCTTAATTTTATGACATGGAAACACAGAACAAAAAGCTTATTTGGAGATTTAGCTCTTAATTGATTAATAATAAAAATCCATAATAATTTAGAGATTATTTATTTATTTATAATTTATAATTACTTTGATAGATAGTAATAAGACTTGAAGTTAGGATATCATAAATACTACTTGATTCTTAATTATTGGTTTTCTTTGAGTTGCATCATTTTTTTTATTTTACTGTTTCTTTTTCTCTTGTGAAATGCATACTGCAAATCACATCCATTACAGAAATGAATATTTTCATAAATACACTTCACCTGTACATTGATTAAATTTAAGTTTAATTATTCTGTTGGTTCCTATAGTTTCGCGAAATTTTCAATTAGGTCCCTATATTTTTTTTAATTGAGTCCTTGCACCAAAATATTTTTTTAATTGGGTCCCTATACTTTTTTTTTCTTTTATTTAGGTTCCTATATATACTAATTCTTTTTTTTTTAGTTGGGTCCCTATAAAATTAAGCCAATTACTATTAAAAAGGATTTAATTGAAAAAAAATTAGTGCACGGACTCAACTACAAAAAAAATATAAAGACCTAATTAAAAATTTCACAAAACTATAGAAACCAACAGAGTAATTAAACCTTAAATTTATCCACTATATATATGAATATACGAATATTAATAAATTTTCATCTTGATTTGTTATTAGAATTTTGCAGCTTACATAATTTGGAACATCTTGCTGATTTAGCCTTTGAAATGTTGATATTTACTTATCCATTTACTTTTAGTACCTTTTATTTCATTAATAAATATGTTTATTTCTTTCTTTTTTGTTTTCTCAAAGTGCTTGTCTATGCTAATGCTTATCTTTTTTGTCAAAAATATTAAGATTATGTATATTTATTTTTATTAAATATCTCCTAATTTAAAATCAAGGCAATGCAACAAAATTAATTAAGACAACTTTAAAGACTTGACATTAAAATTGTCATCTTGTGTGATGAAAGAGAAGAAGAGGAAATGAGAAAGTTGAAGAGGTCATTATCATTGATAAAAAATAGCAACATCACACATAAATATAAATTTATTGTATTTAATTTGTTTCTGCCTTCATTCTTTTCGATACATATATGTAGTATACATAAATATAAATTTATTTGTATTTGGAATCCATTTTTCATTTCATGTTTATACAATTTTCTTTTTGTCTTCATTTTGATTTTCAATAATTGTTGATATTCGATCCTAATAAATAGTTATTTATCTTTGATTATTTATATATTTTGTTGAATTAGAATTATATTTAAAAATTAAAATACAAAAATTCACTCAAAATTAAAACTCACATTTTCGAATTTCTTAGGACTGATGAACAGAGAGGAATCTTTAAAATCTTACTTATAAAAGTTAGATGAGAATAACGGCCACGGCGAAAGTTTTGCGTAGCTGCTAATGGCACGCGAATCGGAGTACCGTAACTTGAGATATGGCCGCTCGAAAATGGAAGATGAATAGTAACACTCTTTTAGCTCTCTTCTCTCACCTCTCATGCAGCTGCTGTTGTGGGTGAAGTGGCTGAAATGGCCTTCACTTAAGTGTGTGTATATATATATAGAGAGAGAGGTTTGGGTCCAATTTGAGTTTGGTCCAATCCGTTAGTATTTTTGATTCGTTTGACTCAATTTTGGACCAAATTTTTAAAATTAATGCACGATTTTTTACTTTAAATATTTGACTAATATTTTCTATTATTTTTTTAATTATTTTCGTACAGTACCGGACAGATTTAAACCGATTCGATCGGTTAATCTGTCGGTTCGCGATTTTTCGTAAAAAATTATATTTTCTGACTCAGAAAAATCTACTGAATTCAAAAATCATATTTAAATCGTCTAATTCTCATTCTAAATTTTAAGAACGTAGTTTGGATAATTAAATTATTTGATTAGACGGATAATTAGTTCGCGGTTCTTACAACTCTCAATAATTCCCAAACACCCCCTTTGCCAACTCTCATTATAATCTCTAATAACGCAAGTAAAACTAACACTATCACCCGAACTAGGATAACTAGCATCACAATTGATCTTGAAAGTACCAATAGATGGAGATTCCAAAAACCATTTAGAATAGGGGGAAGGGACATATGTACGTTGTAATTCAAAAATATTCCTAAGTTCCTTTTCTGAAGCTAATGCCAGACAAATTACTTTTTTTGATGCCAAATCTCATGAGGATTAAAGATGTCATTATTTCTTACTCGTCATATTCACCAAAGTCCCGAAAATAACTTGAACGGATGCTCTCTGCTATGATACAAGAACCAATTTTTTAAATCCAGAGGATAACAAGAAATATCCAATCTATGCTATACAAGCTGAGCTTTTGGACAATCTCAAATACAATATAAAATTAATTCTTGACTAAAAATACATCTTGAACACCTATCCAATGACGACATCCCTCTTCTGAATTGACAACTTGCAGTAATAAGAGATGTTACTATAATTGGGTGAAGTGGTATATATGTATTTGCAAAATAAACACTATATAGTCCATTAATTTCTAAAAAGAATGAGCATATCTCCATCAATCCTTTCTTTCTCCCAACAAAAATTCAAGTATCCCAAAGCTTTACTATATTTTGTAGTCATGTCTCTATTAAAAAGAAAAGGGATAAGCATTATTTTGGTCCCTAACGTTGAAGATCAGAATCGAAATCGTCCCTCATCTAATTTTCGATTTAGAATCATCCTTAATGTTACATTTTATTTTAAAATCGTCCTTTTTAATTAATTTTTTTTGTAAATGACAAAATTACCCTTTTTTATAAATAGTTCTTTTAAATAAAAATATATAAAATTAAAAAAAAAAAAAGAAAAGACACAAGGGGGAAGGGGAGACATGGGAAAGGGAAAAGGACGTGGTGGGCTTGGGGGGAGGAAAAGGGGAAAGGAAGAGGGGGAAGGGGAAGGGGAAGGGGAAGGGGGGAGAGGGACGACGCCGGTGAAGTTTGGAGCTGCCGTCGCGAGCCAGGGAGAGAGCTTCCGCTTCTGCACCGCCGCGTTCTCGCCGCCTCGTCGCTGCTCCTCGCCGCCTCGCCGCTTCTGCTTCGCCTTCTATTTTTTCTGGGTTTTCTTTTTATGCTTTCTACTTCTGCATCTTCTGCTTCATCTTCTACTTTCTGTCTCTGTTTGAGTGCTTCTGCTTCTTCTGGGTTCTGCATCTTCTGGGTTCTTCTTTCTTTTTATTATTGTATGTTGATTTGTTGAATCTGATTTTGATTTGTTGAATCTGAATTTGAATAATGGATTTGTTGAATTTGAATTTGAATGTGGATTTGATTTGTTGAATTTGATTTGTTTTGTTCTTGTGATTTTTTTATTTCTGCTTCTGCTTCTTGGTTTTGTGCTTGAGCTTTTGCATCTCTTTTGTATTGATTTTTTATGCTTTCTGCTTCTGCTTGTGCTTGTGCTGGTGCTGGTGCTGGTGCTGGTTGTGGTGGTGGTGTTAGTGTTGGTGTTGGTGGTGGTGGTGGTGGAGGAGATAATTGTGCTGGTAATGGTGAGGGTATTTTTGTCCGAAAAAAATTAAAAGAACGATTTTAATACGAAAAAAAACGTTAAGAATAATTCTAAATCGAAAATTACGTTAAGAACGATTTCGATTCTAACCCTCAATGTTAAGGAACAAAATAATACTTATCTAAAAAAAAGATATTTAATATTTTTTATTTTAGTACAATGATTCACCAGAAGAAAATTGAGCCAACAATAATATAATAAGCACCAACGAAAAGAATAATTTATTTTAACGTTGTAAAATAATAAAACAATTATGACACTGAAAAATAATTATGACATTGTAAAGTGAGAACCAATCCAAAGATAAAGTGAAAAACGATAAGATTAAAGATTAAATTTTATTTAAATTAGATAAGAAATCTAATTACTCCAATAAGAAGTTAATTTCATAAAATGAGAACTAATTAAAAAAAGGTAAAGATAGATTTTATTTTAATTAAATAAAAAATTAATTTCTAATAAAAAACAAATTTCATAAAATAAGAATCAATTAAAATATACTGTCTTAATGCAATAAGAGAATATCCTAAATAATAAATTCTCAAGATATTAAATGTTAAATCCACAATTCTCACGACTTGCTATTATATTAGATTATACACTTCTTTCTTACTTTTATATAGTTATATATTGTCAAAAAAAAAGAAACATAGCATCATTGGTTAATTTTCTAAAAGTCTCTGAGAGATAAATTATTAAAAATGGAATAGGGAAAAATTATTCCGATTAATGAAAAGGAAATTCCAATCCAACACGCCTACTTTTTCGTCATTTTATTATTTTATGGTATATAATAAATTTCTTTTGATCAATATATAGCTTCCACCTGTAGATACATTGGATTAGGGATTTAGCTAGGGTACTTCTCCAATGAATAACTTGTTCAATGTTTTAGCCATGGTTGATTTTTGTGAGGTGGCTCAATGATGTGAAGCCACGTTAAAAAAACAAGTGATATAGAAGTGTTTTTGTGCGTACGTTGATGAAACTTTCTGACGGAGAATATTCAATTAATAATCTTATGAAATAGGAGTCAAATCTTAATTAATTCAGTTCGTCATCTAAAAATATCTCATTATTAGGTCCGTTTGGAAAACACTAAAAAGTTATTTTTTTCAACTTTTGATTTATAAAAAATTATATTAATGTGTTTGGTACAATTTTTTAGATAAATTTTTAACTTTTTAAAAAGTTATTTAAGAGCTTTTGAAAAAATTAAAAAATGTGACTTCTCCTATTTTTAAAAACTATTTTATCATTTTTATTTAATGCACAATATTAAAATAAAGACTTTCATAATAATTATCTAAACTCAAAATAATTTATTTAAAAATTATTATTAATAAAAGTCCTTATATTTTAAGTTCTTTTTTCAAAAAAACTTATTTAAGAAGTTTAGTCAAACTGACCTTAATCATATTTATATGCAGTAATATATACTACATATTCCATGGTTCCATCTTGTTGACCGTTTACTTTATAGACACAGTTCAAAATTATCTCCTTGTTGAAACACAACCATCAATTATGATATTAATTATATTGGTCAGCATTTGAATAGCACTATTCTATTACTATTATCTTAACATAGTAAAACTTGAGTGACAATTTTGACCTTTTTGACACCTTATTTTATCGTCGTGCAGATTAAAAAGGAGAACAACATTGACAGATTTTCCACTTATGATTTCTTATTAAATTTTGATATAATCTGTTAATCCATACACTATTTAATTACTTCTCAACTTACAATCTTACTACAAGAAAGATATAATTGGCTACCTTTTGGACAGATGAAAAGAAGAGCATGTTACTAGATTGGACGAGGCGCTTTGACATTATCAATGGAATTGCTCGAGGTCTTCTTTATCTTCACCAAGATTCAAGACATAGAATAGTTCATAGAGATCTCAAAGCTGCAAATGTTTTGTTAGACGGTGAAATGAATCTAAAAATATCAGACTTCGGACTAGCTAGAAGTTTTGGAGGTGATGATTTCAGTGGTTAAAAGAAGGGGGGTTGAATCTTAGCCCCCTTTTTGCTTGCTGACACTTGCTGGACTTAGAGGAAGTTTTTCTGTTTTTAGCTCGTCCCTAGCCACGAGACATTTCATTTTGTCTCGTCACTTGACACGAGACATTTTTTATTTTTCATCTGAACAGTAAAAACAGATTTGAAGTAGGAAGGAAGAGAAGATAACACCCAAATATATCCTGGTTCAGCTGCTAAGTGCAGTGCAGCCTACATCCAGTCTCCATCACAACAATGATGGAATTTCACTATAATCATCCAGATTACAACTTGTAAAGTGCTAACCCAACTTATAAGGGGATTCCCACAGAATCATGAAACACAACACAGATGTACAAAGGAACTCTAAGACATCTATGGCTTTTTCTTTTAATTTTGTACTCTCTGCCTTTTTCCGCTCTATGACTTTTTCATACAAACCTCACTGTTTGCCTTTTTCCATGAGACTCAAGACATGACAAAATTAAACAGAAAAATGCAAAACAGAAAACATTGAAGGAGAAGAAGAACTGCTAGCTTAGGTAGCTCTGAGAACTCTGTGCCTTGCACTCTCAAATCTTACTCCTTGAATCAAATCATGACTGTTCACCCCTTTTATAGAGAAGTGAAGCCTTCACAGTTGAAACACAAACCCGAGCTCAGCTTCTTTTCCTTCAAAACCGGTTCGGCCACAAAGAGAGAAGATGTAACTCATGCAAAAACCAACATGCAAATACCTCTAGTTCTTCCTTGGTCATCACTCTTCATCAATCCGAGCGCTCCATCCTTGGCTTCTTCTCCAAGATGGATTTCTGGCCCTTGATGCTTCATGATGATGATGACTTCATCTGCTTCAATCTCTGCCTCAACCATCACTTCGCCACTCTAGCTACTTCCTGTGGTGGTTGAGCAGAATCAAAGACAAGCCATGCCTCCAAAGATCTTTCTTGCTGGCCGAATCTTCATCCTTCTTTTTGAGTATGAAGGATCTGAAATTACCTCACCAAATCTTACCTTATTTGGTGAAAATCTCAACCACAGCATACTTTTAATTTTCTTTTTCGTGCCATCAACTCGATGGTCTTTAGGCTTGCTTTCCTTTCCTTTCGGTAGCTCCAAGTAGCTTCCATGGCTTCCTGATTAATGACCGAAGAAAGAAGAAGAAAGAGATGAGAGAGAATGTGAAATTAGAGTAAAAGCAATTAAATAAAATGTAACAAATTGAAGGGTTGCTTTTACTTCCCTAGTGGGTTAACGTGTAGCATTAATCATAATGATTCCCATCAAATCAAAGTCAAGTTCTCTCTCATGTTCCCCATGCTAGTAAATTAAATTTCAAATCCTTCCAAAGAGTGAAATGGAATCCGTTGGAAGCATTGAGGCTTTTTCTTTGCTTCATGGATTCGGATAAAGCATGGAAACATTCATTAATGTTGGGTTTGGTAGCAATAGATTTCATTTTGGTCCAACTAGCAACATTTGCTTTCCTGATGGATTTTTTGGATCAAGTATTGAACAAATAGGAAAGCTTTCATTTGGGCTTGTAGTAACAATAACTCAATCTGGTCCAATAAGAATAATAATTCAGCCACAACAAATAAAACATTTTTGCATCAATGCTGAATGTACTTATAGAACACTTGGGCTTGCAATGATTTTTCTTTTATTTTCGGTCCAATTAAAAACCTGCATCACAAAATTATTAATTAACATATGATTAATAAAGATTGAATTAATAATTTTGTAATTAAATATTTTAATAGTGTTTATTCATCACTAATATTAATTTGGAGTTTTCCAAACTCATCATCATGAAGGAACGAAACTAAAGCAAACACTCGGCATGTTGTTGGAACTTAGTAAGTCTCTTATGCTTTGCTGATTGTTAATATGGGTATCTATGATGGCTTGGTTATATGTTTGATTTTTTATTCTTTTCTTTTCCTTTGGTTGGATGTGCGCAGTGGATATTTATCACCGGAATACATAATTGATGGAGTTTACTCAATAAAATCTGATGTATTCAGTTTTGGTGTATTGGTGTTAGAAATAGTGAGTGGAAATAGAAATAGAGGATTCATTCATCAAGATCATCAATTTAATCTTCTAGGACATGTAAGTGTGTAACTGAATTCTAATAATCATTTGTTATATATGTTTCTAATCTTAACCACAAGCTTTGCAAAAAATATATGCAGGCATGGAAACTATTTATGGAAGACAAAGGGTACGAAATAATTCATGCTCCAATAAGAGATACATCAAATTTATCTTCAATGCTAAGATCAATTCATGTGGGACTACTTTGTGTGCAAAAAAGTCCAGATGAGAGGCCAAACATGTCATATGTTGTTCAAATGTTGAGTAGTGAATCCACATTACCTCTACCTAAAATGCCTGGATTATTCTTAGAAAGAGAAATGGTTGATGAAGGTTCTTCTTCAAGTAATAACAGAAAATGCTCAATCAATGAGGTCACAAATAGCATAGTGGAGGCTAGATAGGTAAAATTTCATATGGGGATCAAGAGATTTTTGTATATATACTCTAGAAGTTAAGAACATCTTAGAAATCAATTATATTTTAAAAGTTTTATATACTTATTTAATTATATATATGATTATTTGTATAAACTTACTACTGTACAAGTTAATCTAGTATACCACTATGAAAATTGTTTCTTTCAAACACAGTTAATACAACAAACGGTCAACCAGCTCTCATGTGCTCAAAGAAAATGTGTGTTCTGAAAATCAGATGATCAAGAGACATGTCAAGAGCGTAGCAGGAAGCTGGAAATCAAAGTGTTGAAATATATATAGTCTTCATGAATGCACTTCTTCTAAATTTGTGTATAATTATTAAGAAGGGAAATATAAACAATCTACGTATAATCTCTTCTACTCCACTTCAGCACTTGCCTATTAGTGAAACACATTTGGAGATCGAAATTTGTAGGTATGATTATCAATAAATAAACTCCGCCTATTCTATAGCTGGGATACATAGTCAGTTCCAATTCCAAATAAAGAAGAAGGATTGTGTTAGACATTCGACAACCAGCATAAAAACTTTTCGTTGAATCTTCATGACATGAATCAAAGATGTTATTGAGTTAAAGTTAGATCGTTGCTCAAAAGTAACGCACTATATGACTTACATACAGTGTAACGTCCCCTCTAACAAAATATCTTGCTTAAATTATGGTATTTTCACTAGCAAGAACATTACGTAATCTTTCTTAATATTATCTACTTGATTACTGAGATTTTATATCGATATCGCATTCCAGTTTCCTAAAAATACTAGAAAATTTTGTTCAAATAAAATCATTCATCCAATATCCTCTAACAATAATAGTCACATAATTATTAATAATAGAAAATATTATTCAAGTAATTTCAAATAAAGTTCAGATACAACACAATATCCCTCTAAATAAAATAAAATCTTAAGCGATAAGTGCGAGAAAACTCTATGAAAGCACTTAACTCAGAAACAAAGTTCACTATTCGTCTGCGGATCTATACTGAGTCTTCAAAACCTGTGTCACTGAAAGGGTGGGAAATTTTGGGGTGAGAACTAATCACTCGTTCACAGTAGAGGATGAGAATACCATAAAAATAAAGAATAAAACATAAATAATTAACTTAAAACTCAAGAATGATTATCCTAGTGAAAATCTTAAAATTCCTCGAGTCCTACTTTAAACAATGTAGTTATTTTCCTTCAAATTACATTATTTGATCAATTTTCAGTTACATTAATCAATCCTCATTTATATCATTTCTCAATCATCTCAATTAACAGTCACATTTATAAACTAACAAACATAGATAAGGTACATAATGCAAAAGTATGAACAATTCACGCAAAAATTTTTTACAGATAACCTAATACAGCAATAGAAAGCACACTCAAGTAATTCATATAAATGTATATGATGAATGTTTATTCTTATACAGACCGTGAGTTCACGAGTCGGTTCATTACCTATTACCCGACAGTGGTCCTGAGATAGATGTTACGTATCGCCATTCCTACCTCAGCCAACGTCTCTTCTATCAGCATTACGTATTGCCGTCCTCATGGGGAACCTTCTTTCGAATCTCAAGTGGGAGTTAAGTATCACTGCCCTCACTGAACCTCATGCACAATATCTCAAGTGAGCGTTATGTTTTGCCTTTCTCACGAAATTGTACTAAAAGTCAAATTCTTTAATTCAAATCATTTAGTATTTTTCTCGATCTTTATTTCTCAAATTACAATCCTTAATTCCTTAAACCTTTAAACCTTTAAACATTATTCCTTAAGCCTTAATCCGTGAACCTTAATTTCTTAACCCTTCAACTTTAATTTGTTAAACCTTAATCCTTAAACTTTAAACTTTAAACCTTAACCCTTAAACCTTAAACCTTAAACCGTACTTCATTAAACCTTAATTATCTCTTTTCCATTCAAATTCGATTTGATCTCTTTACCCTCATATATTAAATTATCTTAAATTATTATTTTAGCCTTTTTCTTTTATTAAAAAATCGTTACATCCTCACTAATGTTTAACTTTAATTGTTTCATAAATATTCCGCTACTGAATTCAAACAGATTCAGATTTAAAGTTTAAAATTAAAGGGTTATTTCATTAAAGTAAAAGAAGGTCATCTTATTTCATTAAAGTAAAAGAAGGTCATCATAAATTCAACTCCCCTTCTCTAAGCCTTCTATAACCTTCAGTAATACATATCTTTTTTTTAGGCCCAACTTATTCCTCCACCACTTAAGGTGAAAATTTATCCTGAAGTGGATTTGTTATTACTAAGATTTGTAATCTAATTTGCATCGAATAACCTTCTAAAACTGTGGAATAATCACTATAATGTAATATCAAGTTTATGATTTTCTTGAGATAACCAAAAACTCTTGTTATAGCTTTCCAATGTTGATTGCTAGGTTTTCCTGTAAATCGTGATAATTTGCACACAACAAATGCTATATCAGGTTTAGTACAATGCATTGCATACATTAAACTTTATTCCTTACCAGATGTAAAATTTAATTTCGCAGTTCCTTGACCACAAACTTTGGTTGAGTTGTCATTGTCTATCAAGACTTATCTATTGTTCACTTCTTGTTATGTTTTGAATTGGTTACGATCATTGCAAAACGTGAACAGTAAGCCCAGAATCTAACAACCACTCAAGTAATTTTTCTTGTGTTGCTATGTTGAGTTCTGTAATCATACCAATCTGCATATTTTGTACTTTTTTTTTTTACAATCATAGCAATTAGATCCTTCTCTTCCACTAGGTTAGTCTTTGGTGCTTTCATTTTCAAAATTCTACATTCTTTGATGTAATGTCCTTTCTTGTAACAATGATAACACTCTCTTTGTCTTTTTTGTCTTGCTTTTAATCTTTTGAGAACTTTTTTTTCTTGTTATTGTTGTTGTCTTCACCAATATGATTCACTTTAAAATTTTGAAAAAGATACACAATATTACGTTTTCGAGTTTCTTCCTCTACTATACGTATATGCCTTAGTAATTTCTCAATTGTGAAGTCCTCACCAAGATGTAAAAGTTTTTTCCTATAACTATTCTAAAATGAAGGTAATTTTAAAATAATTGCTCTAACTTGTAATGATTCAGAGATCACTACTTGTAGATCACAAAGTCTATATACAAGGATTTGTAACTCATGAATTTGATCAATAATAAGCATAGTATCATTCATAATAAATTCAAAATATTTTGTCATAATAAACTTATATGTTCCTTGTCTTTCAATATTGTACTTTTCTTTCAAAAATTTCCAAATTTCAAATGGTGACTGAATTGACATGTAGAGATTATAAATTCGATCAGATAAAATATTGAGAATATAACCTCGACATGCAAACGTATCTTCATCACGTTTCTTCTTTAATTGAACAATTTTTTTTCTCTTCTGGTGTAGAATCTTCAGCGGCATCGACAATTGGTGTAGTCTTTAGGTCAATTACATATGCAAGATTGAGAACCGAAAGAAAAAACATCATCTTGTCCTTCCAACAGTTGAAATTCGTTCCGTTAAAGCGATCCAACTTGATAAACTCTTGATTCATGACCTTGAACGTGGTGTTTTGATTTTGTACCATCTTCAAGAAATATCTCTCTAAAATTGCTAGATATATGAAGATGGTTTCAAGGCACGATTAGATCGCTTTTTTTAGAGAGATATTTGTTCTGACACTTAGTTGCTATAGGGTTGATGACAATACTCTCTCAAGATACAATGAAACCTAAGAATTTTTTAATTAGCAATATAAGAAATTCTCAACTCTCTTAAACAAAGAAAATCTCTTAATAGTTAAGTAAAATGTACACTTAATATTTGTGTTTTTGAAATAGTAGACAAAAACTTATTTATACATATTGCATATAACAATTATAATTTGTTACATACACAAATATTGTGTATTTTCTATTACCAATTCTTAAAGATTTGTGTCGCTTTAGCCAATAAATATAATATTTTAAACATACATAATTCTTAAAAAATTGTGGCCTTTTAACCAAATAGTACTAAATAGTTAATAACCGTTTATTAATATTAATAATAATATCAATAATATTAATAATATTAATTAATTAAATTTATAAATTTTTTAATTTTTAATAAATGTTATTATAAATATTTAATCTTTAAAATATTATTATAAAACAAATTAATCCTATTTAAAATGACAGAAGAATCAATTTATCTTCTTGAGAACCTCTTAAAATTAAAAAAAAGTTTATTACATAATAAAGCGTCGAATCTAAAACTCTTTAGCATCTTAGCCTATAGAACGGTAAAGAGCTTTCCTTCTTCTGCGATCTTTGTAGATGTTGTACAAAATAAATAAAAGAATAATATACATTTTGGTAGGGGTGTGCATGGTCCGGTCCGGCCCGAAGACCCGGCCCGGTCCCGAACACTTTAGGGGCTAATTTGGTGTGATTTCATCGGGTCTAGGGTCGGGTTAGGGTCTCAAAAATAGACCCGGTCATTATTTCGGGTCGGGTCCGGGTCATAGCTCGGGTCACCCGAAATCGGCCCGGTGGTTCGGTCACCATACACAATAAATATTTTGTATTATTAGTGATGGATGATGACTATTATTATGTGGAATTTAAGTATTGTAAACCTTAATATTTTGTGTTATTAGTCATTATATATAAGACTATAAGTTAATATTTTATATTTAAAATGCATAAGACTTTAGACTAATGCATAATATTGTGTTATTTATATTGATTTAAATATTTGGTGTTATTAGGCAATATTAGTATTGATTATGGTTATGCTTTAATTTTAGAGAAGAGTTGGTTCTTGTTATATTTTTCTAAGTGAATTTTACCATGTCAAATAATGGTTGGAGTCTTGGAAATTTGAATATTTTTACATGTTAACTTACAAGAAGGTATCAAGGTAATATAATGTTAACGGCCCGGTTTTCACCCGATTTTCACCCGGTATAGTTGTGACCCGAAATGGTATAGGTTTCATCGGGTCTAGGGTCGGGTTCGGGTCTCATAAATGGACCCGGTACATATTTCGAGCCGGGTCTGGGTCACATCAAACCCGGTTTCACCCGGCCCATGCACACCCCTACATTTTGGTATCAACTAAATAATAATAATAATAATAATAATAATAATAATAATAATAATTTGAAAACGAAAGAATAAAACGTAAAATAGGGGGCAATTTGTGAGATAATGCTCCAGAAATTCAAAAAGCAATCATGACTTATGAGGCAATGGCTCAATAAGCCACAAGTAAAAAAGGACAAGAAGATGATGAAATATAGGAAAAGATGGTACCGTGCTCCGCGGTTTGCAACAGAAAATCTAACATTATTATTAATCGATTTTTATTTATTTGTTTATTTTTACTACAGTTAGGTGATTATTATGCGAAATAAGACCAAGACTGCCGGAATTTTTTACTATTTGGAAAGCAGTTACTTAATTAAGACCCCGTGTCTGAACAAGAAAATTTGTTAACATAAAAATTTCATAACGATTATTATTGTCTTGAACCTAAAAGATACAGACTAACTAAGGGGAAAAAAAAAAGAAAAAATATATTGAAAATATTAAAAATTGTGACAAAGAAAAATTACATTCGTAAAAAATTTAATTATTTCAATCAGTGTTATATTTATTCTAGTTCTTAAAATCATATCATTAGAGTGTATAAATGAAAAGAAAATTAATACGATCTAAATAGTATAAATATAGTAAATTTTAAGCCTTAAAAAATTAAAAATAGAACGATTATTATTATCAAAGGGATGAAGTAAATGTTAACTATTGAATTGATAAAAGATGGTATTAGATATTAAAAAAAGATTATTGTTAAATTCGTAATTTTATTAGATATTAACTTTATTGTCTTGAAGAGTAATTAAATTTTCACTTTTTCTTTCTTCATGTTATCCATCTCAAGACAAATTCCATCACAGCGATACATAAACAATACAACGTCACACGTAATTTGTTTTCAAACTTAAGAAATACGTCTTGGAAGAAGTCAATACTAGAGAGGAAGTCAGTCAACTCAACAAATAAATCCAAGTCCACAACTAGTAGTATACACTAATTTATCATCACAAAATAGATATTTTATACGGTAAAATATTATTTTGATCTCTAATATTTTAATTAAATTTTTAATATTTTAATTATCATATTTTTAATTTAAAAAAATTTTAAATGTTATATTTTAATTATATAAAATTTTAAATAAATTTAATATTATTTTATTATTAAATTTGATATAAATAATTAGTATAATAAGAAATTAATAAGATTTAATTTTAATATATAAATAAAATTAATTCATTAACAATAATTAATGTAAAAATTTTTCATTTAATTCTAAAAGATTGATGATTCACATATATCATTTGAAATTTATTTACAAAAAGAAAATTAAAAAGAAAAAATATTAAAAAAATTTATTTATATTTTTCTAACACATGAAAAAAAATATGAATTACTAACAACGTTGTTAACGATTTAACATTCACATCATTCATTGCATTAATTATTTATATCAAATTTAATAGTAAGACAATATTAAATATATTTAAAATTTTTTAAAATAAAAATAAAATATTTAAAATATTATGAAATAAATTAAAATTTAACATAAATATTAAAAACTAAAATAATAGCTTATCTCATTTTATATTATTAATTATATTATTTATGCTTCTTTAGGATAACTGGATAACATTACTCAATTTTATTCTTTATACCTAGGTGCATCTTTTCATCGCAGCCTAACTAAAATAACCATATTAACCACTATATCAATTACTCTTATAGTATTTATATTTCTAATTTTTAAAAATAATGAGTATTTTTAAAAGTATTTCAAAATTTTTTAAAATTAATATATATTTGTTAAAATTTTAAATTTTAATATAATCTCATACATTAATAAATATTTAAATTTATTCTTATAATTATATCTGTTATATTTTTTTAAATTTAAAAATTATTTTACTAAACATAATTATTTTTTTGTGTGTATAATTTATTAAAAGTTATTTTTATTTTAATTTACTAAATATAAATGTTAATCAATATATTGAGTTAATAGTTTATTTTTATATTATTAAGATGTTGATATTTAGAATTTTAAAATTTAGTATTTAAGAGTAATAAAGTTAGATGATCAAATATTTTACTGATCAAGTTAAATCTTCTTCTTCAACAATGTTATCTTTTTTTTCATTTTTTTATTTATGTTTAGCAAAATTATTAAGCACATAAATTTTAATACACAATATAGATATATTGGGATATAATACAGAAATTTTAGTGCACAGAATATAAATTTTAAAAGATTATATATTTTTTTTGGTTTATCCAAACGGTATCTTCCAACCCGACAGGTTAAGAACTAATCCGTCGCGAATCTGAGCTCCATTTAAGGGTCTGCCGCTAGCTAATGAGTTGCTGCATGCACAAATATTATGTGCTATATGCTAAAATTTATGTTTTATGTGTATCAAATTTAGCCAATGAATTGCTCCATTTTGATACACATAAATTTTATATTTTATGTGCTATATGCTAAAATTTTTTTTGTTATTTACAAAATTTTTTATGTTATATTAATAAGTTATGTGTTATGTATAAAAATTTATCTATTATGTGTAAAAATTTATATTATATCAATAAATTTTTGTATTATTCAACAAAAATATCTATATTAAAAAGTGTGAAAAAAGAGAAGCAAAATATGTCACCTATGCGTGTGTTTTATTTATTTATTTTTTTTGAACTTCTACCAATTTAATTAAAAAATATTTGTACATATAGCATTACTATTTTAAAATTTTAATTTGGATAAATATTAGTTAAAAATAATAAATTTTATTAGTAAGTATTCTATAATTGTTTTTGTTCGGAGAAAATGAAGTAACAAATTACAAGGTAAAACACTTATCATCAATTTTTTCTCACCATAACTAAGGATGTATTATATAGCATTAGGTGGCATTCATGATATCATCATTAGGCTAATTTGATCATTTTGTGTATGACAGCATTCCAATATAATATATAAAACACAGATGGTGTAATAAACAAGCTGCTAACTGATATGTATTTAGTCTTATATTATTGACTAATAATAAACCTAATCAGGTCATGTGAAGTGAACAATTGACAAATTCGTGTTACGCAACACAATTTTTTCCCCCTAAACACCAAAATAATAATAAGAAAAGGTGAATCAAGAAGCAACTTTCAACTTTGACATGAAGGCAATTTAAGGAAACCTTATATTAACACATTTTCTGATTTTTCTGCTTACAGAGAGACTCTTAGATTCCCACTGCAAATGGAAGGCTTTACAATAATGATTCTGTTCTTCTTCTTTCTGATGAACTATATGGTGGTGGCTTCAACTGCAAGAGACACTATAGATTCACTGCAATCTATCAGTGATGATGAGACAATAGTTTCTTCGGATGAAATCTTTGCATTGGGATTCTTCAGCCCTGGAACTTCCAAGAACCGTTACGTCGGAATCTGGTTTAACAAAGATCCATCCAAGACAGTAGTTTGGGTTGCAAACAGAGAAAAACCCCTCACTGACTCCTCAGGAGTTCTGAAGCTCAACAACACTGGAACTCTAGTCCTTCTTGATCGTAACAATAGTGTTATTTGGTCCTCCAACGCAACAAGATCCGTCATGAATCCGATTGGAAAGCTTTTGAATTCAGGAAATCTTGTTGTGCAAGAAAGAAGTAATAATGGTGCTAGCGAAGAAGATTTTGTATGGCAAAGTTTTGATTATCCATCCGACACGCTCTTGCCTGGACAAAAGTTAGGAACAAATCTAAAAACAGGACAGAATTGGTATCTAACATCTTGGAACAGCTCGGACGATCCATTTCCAGGTAGATATACTTTAGAATTCGATATCAACGGATATCCTCAATTAGTCCTTAAAGATGGAGGATCTAAAAGATGGCGTGCCGGATCATGGAATGGAGTTCAATTCAGTGGAACGCCACAAGTGAAAGAAAACTCAGGCTTTAGATATAAATATGTTTCTAACGAGGAAGAGATATATTTTATGTATGAACTTATCAACAATTCAAACCCTCATAAGGTGGTTCTAACGCCGGAAGGAATCAACCAGAGAAGCCAGTGGAATCCGGACACATCGAGTTGGACCGACTTGGCGAGGCTACCCGCTGATGATTGTGACTACTATGAAACATGTGGAGCTTATTCTAGTTGTAATGTTAACAACTATCCAATGTGTAGTTGTTTGGATGGATTTGTGCAAGATAATAATAAGAAGGAGCAAGGTTTATCAGATGGTTGTGTAAGAAGAACATCATTAGATTGTAATGGAGATGGGTTTTTGAAGTATTCAGGGCTGAAATTGCCAGATACAGAAAGATCATGGTATAGTAGAAATATCAGCATTGAAGATTGTAAGATGGTGTGCTTGAAGAATTGTTCATGTATGGCTTATGCAGCTCTGGATATAAGTGAAGGCGCAAGTGGTTGTTTGATGTGGTTTGGTAATTTAAATGATATTAAAGCTCTGACTCCATATTCTCTTGAAGATATTTACATAAGGATGGCTGCTACAGAACTAGGTATAAATACTTTCTAATTTTTTTAATTAATTAATTGTTTATTTTTGTTTAACGGATGCATTTTTTCTTTTTATAGAAGCTATGCAGGAAAATAAATCACACAAATCAAACATCCGGAAGAAAAAGACTATCATCATAGTTTGTGCCTTATCTTTTAGTGTTTTAATCATATGCTTGGCCTTCATCGTCTTTAGATGGAAGATACGAAGAAAAGGTAGTTAAGTAACTCCTATATTATTTAAGTAATGTGGAGAAACAGAGCATGTATTGCATTTACATATCACATATGATAATACTTATGCAGGTGTAATGAATGACTATGAGGAAGATCTGCAATTGTCTTTGTTTGATATGTCTACAATTTCTTCTGCAACAAATAATTTTTCAGCTGATAATATTTTAGGAAAAGGTGGCTTTGGTTCGGTATATAAGGTAATGAAACCATTTTACTTTTGTTTTATAAAGCTATAGAGAAATAGAGAATCATAATCTTTTGCCTATGTGTTTTTATAACTTTCAGGGTGTATTAAAGGATGGGAAAGAAATAGCAGTTAAGAGACTCTTACAAAATTCAAGTCAAGGAATCCAAGAGTTCAAAAATGAAGTTATGCATATTGCCAAACTTCAGCATAGGAATTTAGTGAAGCTCCTAGGATGTTGCATTTATGCAGAAGAAAGATTGCTAGTCTATGAATTTATGCCCAACAAAAGCTTGGACTACTTTATATTTGGTTTGATTTCAGAAATCCTTTATGATCATTCAACTGTACTCTAACTTGGTGAATGAGAATTCTTTTTTTGTTTTTGAAAAATATGTAAAAATGAATAGACCAAAAAAATATTATTTTTCTTTCCAACACTTGTTAATATCTTTTACCTACAGAAATGATATGAAACAGATTTTCCACTTATGATTTCTTATTAAATTTTGAGATAATCTGTTAATCCATACACTATTTAATTACTTCTCAACTTACAATCTTACTACAAGAAAGATATAATTGGCTACCTTTTGGACAGATGAAAAGAAGAGCATGTTACTAGATTGGACGAGGCGCTTTGACATTATCAATGGAATTGCTCGAGGTCTTCTTTATCTTCACCAAGATTCAAGACATAGAATAGTTCATAGAGATCTCAAAGCTGCAAATGTTTTGTTAGACGGTGAAATGAATCCAAAAATATCAGACTTCGGGCTAGCTAGAAGTTTTGGAGGGAACGAAACTAAAGCAAACACTCGGCATGTTGTTGGAACTTAGTAAGTCTCTTATGCTTTGCTGATTTTTAATATGGGTATGTTGTATGTATGATGGCTTGGCTATAGGTTTGATTTTTTATCCTTTTCTTTTCCTTTGGTTGGATGTGCGCAGTGGATATTTATCACCGGAATACATAATTGATGGAGTTTACTCAATAAAATCTGATGTATTCAGTTTTGGTGTATTGGTGTTAGAAATAGTGAGTGGAAGTAGAAATAGAGGATTCATTCATCAAGATCATCACTTTAATCTTCTAGGACATGTAAGTGTGTAACTGAATTCTAATAATCATCTTTGTTATATATGCTTCTAATCTTAACCACAACTCCACAAGCTTTGCAATATACATATGCAGGCATGGAAACTATTTATGGAAGACAAAGGGTACGAAATAGTTTATGCTCCAATGAGAGATACATCAAATTTATCTTCAATGCTAAGATCAATTCATGTGGGACTACTTTGTGTGCAAAAAAGTCCAGATGAAAGGCCAAACATGTCATACGTTGTTCAAATGTTGAGTAGTGAATCCACGCTACCTCCACCTAAAATGCCTGGATTCTTCACAGAAAGAGAAATGGTTGATGAAGGTTCTTCTTCAAGTAATAACAGAACATACTCGATCAATGATGTCACAGACAGCATATTGGAGGCTAGATAGGTAAAGTTTCATACAGGGATCAAGAGATTCTTGTATATATACTCTTAAAAGTTAAGAACATCTTAGACATCAATTATATTTAAAAGTTTTATATAGTTATTTAATTATATATAAGATTGTTTGTATAAACTAACTACTGTATTACAAGTTAATCTAGTATACCACTATGAATATTGCTTCTTTGAAACAGAGTTAATGCAAGAAATGGTGAAGCAGCTCCCATGTGCTCAAAGCAAATGTGGCTTCTGAAAATCAGATGATCAAGAAACTTGTCAAGAGCTTAGCAGGTTGCAGCAGGAAGCTGGAAATCAAATAAATTGTTGAAATATATATAGTCTATATAAATCTGATTCTTCTAAATTTGTTTTTCAATTGTTATAAAGAAAAATAAAAGCAATCTACATCCAATTAAAAGATAGTCAAATTACAACATAACTCTTTTTCACAATTTTCTTTTGAATTATCAACATCCATAAATTGTACATTATAATATTTATTCTTAAATTATTACAAAGAATAAAAAAAAAATAATTTCAACTTAATTTTCAAATATCAAATAAATTAATCTTGACTAATTTCATATTGTTATACTCTCTCTCTCTCTCTCTCTCATGTCTACTTTAATTGACAAACAGCTATATAAAAATTATAAAAGTGTCTATAATGTGCATTTAGCTATTTAGAAATAATTATACACTTGCTTCTTTCTCACTTTTATATAGTTATATAATTGAAAAAAAAAATGAAACGTAGCATCATTGTTTAATTTTTTAGAAGACTCTCAGAGCTAAATTAAAAATGAAATTGGAAACATTATTCCGATTATTCTATGGTATAATAAATTTCTTTTGATCAATATGTAGCTTCCACCTGTAGATACATTGGATTAAGGATTTAGCTAGGGTACTACTCCAATGAAATAACCTGTTCAATGTTTTATCCATGGTTGATTTTTGTGATGTGGCTCAATGATGTGAAGCCACGTTAAAAAAAAAACAAAAAAAAAAGGGATATAGAAGTGTTTTTTTGTGTACGTTGATGTTAACATTCTGACCGAAATAGGAGTCGAATCTTAGTTATACTAGCAAGAGGCCCGCGCATACGCGCGGGTGGGTGTGGGGGTGGATGATTGAGTTTGTAAAATTAATAATAAAAATATAAAAAGAATACATAGAAATTGAATAATGATATATTTTTTGTATATATTTATTGAGTTTAAAAATATTTATTGAGTTTAGAAATATGATCACAATGATATAATTAATAATTCTAAATCGTGTATTGATTAAACATGCTTAATTCAACAATTGTATAAATTGAGTCATCAAAATTTGTAATTAAGAATTCAGGTAATATAGGTACTACATTATATTCATTTTTTAAATGTGCAAACTTTTTATCTTCTGAGTCAAGAATCCATTATATACATTTTTTTGTTTTATTACTCTTTCATCTTCTTTTGAATACCTTAATCTCATATTCTGAATTAAAGTTAATAACTTATATTCATACCATAGATAAAAGAAATCAATTGATGCATTAATAATATTCTTTTGAATAATGTGCTTGTACTTATGACTTTTAAAAGTTAGAGATACTTTTGAAAGATAACTTTTTAAAATTTGTAGCATCTATAAATTTTTTTAATATAGTAATTATTGAATATATAAGCATTAGTTTTGTATAAATTTTAGAGACAATACAATAATATAACTATCATCAATATAAAATTTTAGATCTTTAAATGTATCAACTAAACTTTTTAAATAATTAACATTCTCTTCAATTTAGCTTTAAGGGTAATATTATACTTTACAAAGTAAGTAAACTATTAAAATAGATATTATTTGCAAAAAGTGATCATGACTAAGAGTCTAAGATCACAAATAAATACTCCAAAATTTAAATTGTAAAAACATTGATAAATAAAATCCTAAAATTAAAATAATAGAATGTATAGTATAATGGTCTAAAAATCTGATGAAATATATTTATATTTGATTGTGCTTTTATATTGTTTTTTATTTTCACAGAAAATACTGTAGGGGTGTTCATGGATCGGATCCGATCCGCATATCTGCGGCATTTATCCGAATTTGATATGAAAATTACGGATATGGATCCGATCCGTAAGGCTATCGGATCAGATCCGCATACTAATAAGATCGGATTGCAAATTTCATCCGCATATCTGCTTATCTGCAAAAATAAATAAATAAATAAGTAAATATTATTTTTATGTTTTATTTCAACTAATAATTATCATATATGTCACATTATTTTTTTTTATTATTTAAAAAAAATATGTTTAATATTATTTTAAAAGTAAACATGTTTAAAAGAGTAAAAAAAGAGATTTTATTAATTTTTTAAAATAAAATAAGATTTTAAAAAGTATTTTTATGTTTTGTGAATATATCCGATCTGCAAATGTGCAAATCGGTCAGATCCAAGCTAAAAAACTGCAGATATTGGATCCGATCCGATCCGATGATTTTAGTGCAGATCGAATTGAGATTTTGGTCATATCCGATCCAATTCGATACGCGTTCACTCTTAGAAAATAATAATAAAGACCCTCTTAATTTTTAATTTTACCACTCCAATATACTACTACACCTACAAAATAAAAAAAATTAATTTCAATTTTTGAATATGATTCGTATCATAAATAAATACTAAATAAAAATTTTATAATCACTAATATATCTACATAAAGAATAATATATTTGAAAATATAAAAGTAATTAAATTCCTCTTTTGCTATACTTTTATTTCTAATTAAAACAGACAATAAAAGTTCATAAATCCAAATTGAAGGTTAACAATAGAAGAATAATAAAATTTAAATTCGTATTTAAAATATTACATCATACTCAAAAAATAAATCATCTCCTACAATTCAATACTCTATACAACTTAAATAAATTATTTCTTGGATGATCCTTTCATGTTAAAAGTAAAATTTCTTAGTACTTAGCAGCATACAATCATTTTTATATTATAATCCCTCTTTTAGTACTTAATTCCCACCCACATCATATGTTAAAAGATTAGTATATCAAACATTATCTTAACATACTTCTTAAATGAAATTTATTTGATTTATTTTTACAAAAATAAAAAATAAAATCTTCGTAAAAAGTATATTTCAAGATATAAAATTTAGATTTGATTGTGAAATAAAAGAACTACTAATCCGATACTATGCCCATTACTACTGCACAATATGAAAAAAATAAAAAAATTATTGTCTATCTAAACAATTATTAAAAACTAAGTACACTTATTGATTATAAAAAATTGTAACTATTATAAAGATTTAAAGTGAAAGATATATGTGTAAAATTGAAATTACTTTAAGTACTTTTAAAAAGATATAAGTTGAAATTTAAATATATTTGACTATATAATGTAATTTTTATTTTACTGTTCTCTAATAGGATACCATTCTATTAAATCAATTATTTCGCATATTAATTTTCAATAAGAAATATAATGATTTTCTTAAATGAAAAATCTACTAACACAATATATGTCTTTGTTCGAAAAACGATTTTCTAAATCAAAATAATACATAACTACTAAAGAAATGGCATACTAAATATTATCTACTTGAAATTGGTGATGATAATAATGGACTATAGAAAAAGTTCACTTCCACTCTTTTTTTTTTCAAAATTTCATCTAGTAATAAGCGATATTGTATTAATTTTTTTAATTCACTGACCTTGTGCTTGTATTCGGTTTGAAGACAGAACAAATAAAATAATAAAAATAAAATATTATTTTTATTTCTAACGTTTGGAACAAATTTTATTTTTTTGCTGTTCTAATATTAATTAGTAATTTATCACTTGAATTATAGTCATGCAATAGTTATTTTCAAATAAAAAAAGGCTAAATCATTTTTCTGCTTTTGTAATTGAAAAGAGAGGGAAAATTTCAGCAATGACTTCAAAATTCCAAATAAGAATTTGCAAATAATTTTTAGCTTAGTCTAGATGTTGAAACAAAAAAGCAACTCTTAAGCAACCATTTTCTTAATTGAAACAAAACAACTATCAAATACAGTGGAAACTCAAAATCTTATGCATAGGCAACACAGATGAAATACATTATAAGATTCACTAAAGTTTACAAAGACGAATCTGATTTTAAACTAACCAAACATTTAAAAGGTAACACTAAAAAATTCTCTTCCCTAATATAATGTCAATAGATCAATGAAAATATTTGCCAAACCTTGAGTTGTGAGGTGCCTATTGAGCATACTGTTCATATTTACTTCTCCTATAGCTCCACCCATTATGCTAATGAAGAAAAGCCTTCCATCAAAGTTTAAGCTGTCGAGGTTTCGCTGAAGGTACAATCTCACAATTTGATCCATATGACATTAAAACTATAGCAATACTGGCAACTGATATAGAAGCTTCAGTTATTGCACAAATCAATTACAAAAGTTAGAGAATGGTATACCTTTCTTTCCTGTTTCTTCCTTCACTCGTGCAACAGAATCTCTGTCTTATTATTGATGGCAACATCAGCTCCAAGATCCTTACAGGCAGATAAGTTTTCCTCCCTGCCTAAAATTCAATTTAGGATTTAGACAAAAATATGTTCATGCTAACTATATTGTTTGTTCTAATCTGGTCAATTCTATTCTCTTGGAATGCAAACCAATTGGAGTTTGTGAACAGACTACTGTCCAAAAGAAAAAGTATTATATTTTTAATAAAATTTTGCATCACAGTGATAAAGATGGCTTCACAAAAGAAAACTAATGCATTTATAAATATGAGAAAAGAAAGCTATTAGATCATGTTTCAGATTGAGCAACAACAATGTGTTTTCTTTTATCAAACTTTATCAATTTTAATTTTAGAATTACACACATGCAGAGATAGAACTAAGCATAGAACTTAATTAAACTATATTGCAGCAGTATCATTTATCAGAACAGCATAAAACGCTTTACTTATAATATACTCATTTAAAAATGTTTATTAAAACAAATCAATAAAAGACCTTAAGAAATACCAATATTGTTGCCTATTAAAATGCTTTACTTACAATGATAACTATGCAAAAATGGAATAAATCAAGCTGCTTTTATTTAACCTCAAACATGTATTTAGCCATTAACTTGTTAGCTACAAAGCTTCTATTTTGTTTGCAGTCGCCATTTTCATACATAACTACAACAAAGTACCAACTTGAACACTATAAAATGGACAGTTAATATCACATTTTGACATCATCTATGTATATATCTTGAGACAAATTAAACCAACTTTTCTATCACCACCGTGACTGCAATTTAAAATGATGGACAACTTTGAAAAATGAAATACAAAGAGAGTTTGTATGTACTGTATCAAATAAACCTCTAAAATCAGCATTAATCCATGTAATGATTAAAATCTTATACCATGTCAGATCACCATACAATGCTTCTGCAAATTGTGCCTGGCTACGATGTCTTTGAAACTGCCATAATATAAAGCAATTCATTATTGATTACTATTTCTGTATATTTTCTTTGACGGTAAGAAATTATGCAAGAAAAATGATGCCTACAATCATATAAAAAATTATGACTTTAGTAGCAAATATATTCTAGAGCAAAAATGTTAAATTGATGAGTGAAAAGAAATCATGTATATTTTTATAAGAAATGTATATTTTCTTCACATCTTAATTTGCCTTCTTATCTTACAAAGATTTTGAGATTAAAAAGAAAATAAATAAACAAATAAGCAATAAATATAGATCACAATCTAAAAACAAATCCAAATCAAGCATTGGGCAAAGGTCAACAATAGTGAAGGATAACAGGATCATACTGACAGATCACCTCAATCCAAAAATCACAAAAACATATTTACATCAAAATAAATAAGTTTGCAACAAAAACTTAATCCCACAAAAAACAGTAAAATTTGAAATGAAAAATTTTCAACTTATTGGGTAGAAGGAAAGGATATATAGTATATTTGAAACACCATGTTTTATTTTCAAACTTACTGGGTCAAGCAAAAGCAATTAGAATTCTAAAAGCTGCATTTCACAAAATCTATTTCTCCTCAATTTGTAGTAAAAAATGAGGGATAACATTGGAATATGGAAAGCACAAAAACAACGTAAATAATATAATCTAATGAGGGATATCTTTGGAATTTGGAAAGCACAAAAACAACATAAATAATGCATTTATTTTCATTAATAAAAAATGTAGACTTTCCTCTATAATAATTGAGATGATTCCTTTCTAAATAAACAATAGAGGATTATTCTCATGTTAACAAAATCGATAATGTATTTACCTCTTGGACAACACCACCATTTTGTTTGAAGGCACTAAAGACTTTTGACGCTAATGGAGCAGATGCAATCATAATAGCCTGGATTTTATGCTTGCTAAGATCAAATTTCAAAATCAAGAAGTTTCAAATTCTATAGTTTACAGAAATTAAAAATGAAAAATATCATGCATTATACAATAGCCAAAAACTTGTTTAACAAAAAATGGAATTGCATAATTCAACTTAAAACAATTACCTTATCATAGTTTGTTGTATCTTGGCAAAAAGAGGTTCACAGTACTCTTTCAATAAGCTTCCCATATATGAGGTTGTCATCAACAGCCAACACATGAAATTATCTACATAGATGAAAGAGTACTATGGATATTTCTATTTTCTTATTCTTCTTGGTTTTTCATATAATTGAGTCCTCAAAATATGTGTGTAAAAGACAAAAAAAATACAAAATAAAGGATAATTAATTAGTAATAGTTTTGAAAAGATAACCACCACCCTGATCAACAATCAAAAGATTTATTAAAACTGCACTCATAAGAAACTAAAACTTAACATTAAGTAACGAAAGAAAACAATATATTAGATAAGTTCTCTATTATCTATGCAATCTAATAATTCAATGGGCCCATGTAAATAGATGCACTTTCAAATGCAGATCAAGAAAAGGTCTATTCAACTATTATGGCATCACATAATGAGTTTGAATGATTTCTAATGAACATGAGCAAAAACATAATAACACACCATGCCTTCTTCCGTATTAAGCCTGCAACCTAGGTTGTTTGAATGTTGAAATTTGTATATACTATATAAAATTAATTAAGCATATGCTATAGCTAATTGGTACAAACCTCAATTGTAGCATTTGGAAGAAATTCAGAGCTGTTGTCAGGCTCAAAATTCATGCCTTCCCCTGGCAGCTTTGACAGGATAGTATAATAGTTATCAAAAGAACCTATATTTTTATAATACCTTGAAATAAAGAACAAAAATGAATGCCTGTGAAGATGCAACCGAATAAAACAATAGAAACTTTATGTAGACAAATTAATCAAAACAAACTATAAAATCAACAAATCCCATGTTGTAAGACATGCTATCTATACATGTAACATCTATGGGAGGGCAATCAACTTGACACTAATGTAAGAATTCAATATGGATGCAAAAATATAGTGGTTGTTTAAAGAAATTAAACCTTAGCGAGCTTCTCAAAGGTGTTGTTGGTGCTGGGGGAGTCTAGTAGCTTCGTTGGCATATCCGCGACGGCCATAAACCAGGACGATCATCCCTGTAGAGTACCCGTGAACGGATCGAGCCTCGGTTTCTGGTGTTCCGGTGCCGGAACGCTTGCCGAAACCATCACTCCTTCCTCTGGCGGTTCCTTTGCTTGCATCTCGAACCCTAACGACATTTTCTGTAATTTTATTAAAAAGAAAAAAAGGAAAAAAATTTCTACTTTTAAAAAAGAAAAATGACCTCTGCAAAAGATATGGATGGTATATGGATCTCAGAGCTCTCCATTCTCTTGATCGGTGTCCTGAAATTGTTGTCAACTGCTCCTTCTTAGTTGATGGCAGCAACACCCTAAACCCTGCCACTGTTCTTTCTACCTGAAGCTGTATCAATAGCCACCGTCACCTCTAACTTATTGTTTTTCATCTCGGCTACTCGTCGGAAACAGATTCGGAGCCCATGCCGTGTCTTCTTTGTTCTTTGCCAAACGCTCTCGTAACTGCAGCAGTGACCAGCCGTTTCTCGTGACTTAGACGAAGCAAAAATCAGTAGTTAAAAGCATCAAGTAGTGTTTCTGATTGAGAATTTCAGCAGAATGTTTGTTAAGTAGTTATTAAGTCACTAACCTCGATATATGTCGACTTCGAAGCTGATCCGTGCTCCTTTGCCTTTTCTCTTCCAGTAAATCTTCTCGCCATCTCTCTTCTTACGTTGTGCGCAGCTCTTGCTGCATGGCTTCCAGAGGGTGATCATGAGAAGAGAATATGGGAATGGTTCAGATAGAAGGAGGTGGTCATGAGAGTAAAAGGAAGAGGAAGAGAGACTCAGGGGAGAGAGATGAATAAGTACTGAAATTTGATTTCTAGAGTCAAATTTAGGCAGAAAAATTCCCTCTCAAATTTAGGAGTACTAAAATTAAAATGTGAGAATCGAAGAAAATAGAGCTTCTCTTGGATGGGTTCAACACAACTGAAACACAGGCAGTACAACCATGAATTTGAAAATCAAATTACGGCGCCAAAACTAAACCCTTATTTACCAGGAAAGAACGTGGTTGGCAATCCATTGTTAACCTTAATCCACCAATCAGAAGCTAGCATTTCTGATTTCTTTCTCTAAATCGTTGTTTTGGGATTGTTGCAACATTGCCTCCCTTCAACCCACTGGACAAACCTCTCCCTCCTCCCTTTACAGGTGAGAATTTTTCATCAAGGAGGAAAAAATGAATTAGGGGATGCAGTTTGGGAGATGCTAATTGTAGAATTATGTATTACTCGCTGGGCAAACCATTGAAACGCCCAGGTATCGTTGAAAGCAAGTTGCCGGAAGGGAAATAAGGTTTTGTTATTCAAAAAGTCTGGCTCCATGTGTCGTTCTATGAGAAATCGGTCACAGTGCAAAACAGTGTGTGAATTTACTGTTTGGCTAGTTAACCATTATATATTAATAGATTAATATGCAGTAATACTATATATTCCATGGTTCCATCTTGTTGACCGTTACTTTAGGGTAAGTTTATTTATAGGCACGACGTACTGACATACAAATATAAAGATTCAAAATCATATTTAATAATTGAGATAGAATATAAACATTATATCTAAGAATATTAAATTTTTATATTGTATGTTTTTTTTAACAAGAAGAATATCGAAATACTAATAAAAATATATTTTATTTTTTTTATTATTTTTTTTATTTTTTATAATTATATTTTTATTAATATATATTTTTATTTTTTGTATAAAAAATTAAAAATAAATTAAACTTTTATAATTTATTATTTTTATACTTAATTTATTATTAAACAAAATTTAAAAGACCAATTTTTATGTTTCGATTTTTTATATCTTATTTTTAATATTTTATTTAATTCTATTTTCGAAATTAAATTCATCAGTCTCGTAGACAAGGTTCAAAACCATCTCCTCGTTGAAACACAAGGCATCAACTATGATATTGATAGGTCGGCATTTGAATAGTACGTACTATTTCTAATTTTCTATTACTATTATCTATGGGTAACGCTAGGGAGACAATGAAATATGTCTACAATGGCTACAATGGACCGTTTTATAAGGCCCAATTTAGTTTAATAAGATAAATTAACCCATTAATAACCCTAATCTTTTATAAATGTTTGGTTAACTATACCACAAAATTATAATTAATTACATTTTTTTCCCAAAATCCTAATAAAGGAGATTGAGGCCATTTCACTCCCAATCAATTAACCTTGCATTTGTTGAACAGAACCAAGAAGACCTCTCAGCACCGTTTTGCAAGGAAGACTCCGCAGCGCCGCAAACGCCAACCAACCGTGGCCATCGAGAAGACCCCACCGTCACCGCCCGAGGCCGTCGAGAGAACCACGCCGTGACCGCCCGAGGACGTGGAGAACAGCCCGCCTTCATCGCCCGAGGAAGTCCGTGCCCCGCCTCTGATCAGCGCCGAAGGGAGAGCGGCGGCTGAACACCCCGCCGTCACCGACCCGGAAACCGTTCGCGCTGTGCCTTCGGTCAGAGTTGAAGGCAGAGGAGCGCTCACGACCGAAAGGAGCATTCTAGCAGTTTTACTCGCGTGGGCAACGCCATCGCCGACCAGCTGAACATCCGATCCGAGGTAATATGCCGCGTTCTCGAAGTATCTGTTAGTATCTGTAGTTATTCATTTTTTGAATGCTTATTGCTGTTGCATGTTGTGTTAGAGATAGATTTTGTTGATTATATGAGCGTTTAACCATGGTGAGAAAGCTTTGGGTGCCATGGTAGCATCCCGGAGATTGTGGGATAGGTAGTTCATTTACGTTGTTGCAATTCATGTTGATTTAACTTTAGCGCGGGAAAAGTATGAAAAAGTTTGTTCCTTTTGGTTTCATATCATTTTAAATTAATTTTTTTCCTTTTTTTGGTGTGTATCTGTGTGGACCATGTGCATCTAATTTGACGTTTTCTTGGTTGACCATTATTGAATCTTCGTTGACATTATCACGGATGGTTACTTTAGTATGATAATGGATGTTTAGTCTTGAAATTTTGATAAAGATTGGTCAATTTTCAGTACCAAATATGTTTCTCTTGTCACTGTAACCAAATAATTAACCTCTCTTTATGATATTGATATGTAATAACACTAAAAAAATTTTGTTCTCAAGCCTGGACCCCCTGATTTTTAGACCTGAGCGAAGAAATTAAAGTTAGTATGCTCTAACAAGGTAATGTTTGCTACATGGACAAAGGAATGTGTTGGTGGCTTTGCGAGGCATCTTTGTATCATGCTGTTTTGTGCAAAACAAGCTTGACTTTATATGCATTAATATACTTAAATCCTACTTCCAGCTACATGAGCCAGATAAATACACAGTATTAATTTTTTTTGTACCGCAGGAAGCCGTAAAACAACCATTCTATCTCAAGTTCAGGCTCTCAACAAATCAAGCGTGTTAACCTACTATTAGGTGAATCCCCTTTGTTTAGTTTTTCTTATATAATAATTCTCACAACATGCATGTTGGTTTATACAACTTGATATCACGGTGTCCGCTTTCTATATGTTTGTATTTGTTGCGTTGTTGGATGGCTTCTAAGATTCTGCCTGAAACATGTATCTATAATCTTTGTTCCAACCTACTGATGAACAGCTAAGTGCCTTCGCTGAATCTTGTGCTAGAAAGAGGACTGAAATCATAATTGTATCTTTGGTGCATCTTATAATTTCTAAACGGTCTTGTTTATTATGTCATTCAACAGTTTATAATGAACACGCTTATTTTATCTTTTGGTTTTTGTATGATTATTGATTGTTAAATAAAAATTTCAATTCTATATGCTCATGTCAGACTTGCCTGAAGTGAATAGCTTTTTTATGAATCATTTATTGGCATGCCCTCTAGTGAAGGAAGAAAACAATATATGGAGCTCTCTACTTGATGAATTGTGTGAAACTAGTTTTCCTTGATGTTTGGTATGCTTGTAGTTGAAAGATGTGCTCCTGGTATTCGATTGTTAGTGATATTTGACATGACCCATAGTTATTTTGATTGTTAGTTAAGTGTGTGGATGGTCAGTTGTATTGTGTATCTGCTGATATATGTATTGATGAATTAGTTTTTCATCCTAATTATAGATGGTTTACTGTTTCTGTTCCTTCTAATTTTAGATGCAATGAATCTTGCTTAGATGCTTGGTTGTTCCTAGTGAAGAACTCCATTGTTTCAATTTCAGTATATTGGAACGTGTAGAATAAATTATGGATGTAGATGGTTGCAATTGATTTAGTGTTAGATAAATAATACCTACTGAAGAGATTCATGGTTGAGCTATTGTTGTTGGTGGTGAGATTCTAGCACTTATAGTCTTTAAGATTGGATGAAGGTTGTCTAATTCTATTAGACCTTCTTGGTACAGGGCATGTGAGTGCATGGATTGGTTTTTGTGTGTTTGAGTTAAGGGTGCAGGAGTTGTCACTATTTGTGTATGTGTGCTATTTATATCATTATGTGCAGTATCATCACGTATATTGTTTTGTGCAATGTCATCATTTATTTGAACATCATTATTAATGTGAGACTTATTATGACTACTTGTGTAATTTCAATTTGAAAGTTCAACGGCTGATTATTTTCTCCATGATATTCATGATAGGCATAATCATATGAAAAAGGATCATGGCTTATGGTTTTATTGTAATACTGTTCATAACCTTCAGGTATTGCATGTTGCTTTAGAAAATGAAAATAAAACTCATAATTCTACATTTCTTGATATAAAAATTTGTCTGCTTTATAAATCTAAGAGTACAAGGTTGAAATGGTTACAAGGTTTATTTGCTATGTTATTAAATTTTTTTTTTACTTGTGTATAAACTGAAAAGATGTTTGCATTGAATTGCAGAGGACATATTGCGTGATTTTATATGTGGCTTACCCATGAAGAGGACCATTACACAATAGATTGAAGAATTATCCAAGAAAAAGACGGACAAAAGAAGAAAAAAATAAGTCGAATAAAAGTGAAAATAGTACAATCCTCTTTGATATTGTTTATTTGTTGAATAGTTAGAGTTTAGTTATAAGACAGAATGATGTTTTTTAGTCACAAATGTATAGATATTCCTTTTTTTTATTTTGCTTGTCTCAATCGAATAAACATCCAGTTAAGAATAAAAATAACTATCCGCATACCTAGTGAATTGAACATCCGTCGTATCGTAATTAAAAATTATGATTTGGAATTGGCCATTTTACTAGTGATCAATGATCATGTACTGCAGTTAGCCAGCAATAGTAAGGTAACTATTTTGTGACAAAACTGACTCACTTTTTTTGTTTCATGCATTTTATTATTCTATTATTTTTTTGGGTTCTAAAGGGTAAAAATTAATTACTTAACCTTTCTTTTTTTTATTATTGTTACTTTTCATGCATTGATGACACGAATATATCATACTTTAAAAAGGATTGCAATCATCTGAATGATGCAAATGCATAAACCACATACATAGATGTAGGTTAATTTTGAAAAACATTAAAATCAAGGGAGAATTCACTCTTATCTAATCTTGGTCACAATTTAATTTATATCACTATCAATAAAATTTATATATATTGAGAATGATAAAATTTTCTAGTAACTCTTTCTAACGACTAAAAACTTAATTTAATTTTAATACATTGTCAGTGTAAATTAGTTTTATGCAATTTTTGTTAGTACTATTTTACTTTGATTACGTGAATAATCATCTAAAAAGATAGGTGTGATTAGTCAATTAGGTAAAATGTTTTACACAATCAATACATGAAAATTAAATTCCTTAAAGTTATAAAAAAATTTTGCTTTTTTATGTATTACAACCAAACATCTACTTGAAAATGAAAATAACAATTCGCATACCTATTAAACTAAACATCTAGCATAATTTAATTGTATCTACTTGAATCTAATACTAACAACCAAACATCCACGTAACAGTGAAAATAACCATCTGTACACTTAGTATAATGAACATCCAACATAATTTAATTGTATTTATTTGAATCTAATACTAACAACCAAACATCTACTGAACAATGAAAATAACCATTCGTATATCTAGTAAAATGAACATCTAACATAATTTAAATGTATTTACTTGAATCCAATCCGAACAACTAAACACTTAATAATGAAATTGACCATCTACAGACCTAGTAAAATGAACATACAACATAACTTAATTTTAAATCTACTTATTGTTAAATCAACAATAAGTTAAAATTTGAACCTCATGCCTCAGTTTCATCACATCCAACATAATTTATTTGTATTTACTTGAATCCAATTCAAACAACTAAATAATTAATAATGAAATTAACCATCCATTAAAACTTCAAAGGAAAGGATAACTTCAAACAACTAAACACATAATTTATTTGCACAACATAGGCATATAGAAGAAATAGAATTGGCAAAAATAAATAGTGAAGATAAGTTTGAGTATACTATTATCCTAGTAAGTATTTAGGATTAAAAAAATTACACAAAAACACAATAACATACATTAAAATCTCAAAGGAAAGGATAACTTTAACAACTTATATTGTCAAGATAATTTTCAGTCACACTAAATTAGAATTGTTCCTACCAATTACCTGTGACCAATAATGAATCTAATAATAATTTCCTTCTCGCGCTCTAACTGAAGAAGTTGTTTTCCTATTCAAACAGGTATTAGATATATATTAAAGTTGGTCATGCCATTCTAATTCAATGTCCTCTCAATGTTAGGATCCATATAAACATCTATCAGCATAAAACTTTTTCTCTAATATTTTATCCCATTTTTTAAAGGTAGATACCAACATTGACTCTTAGCAGAAACAGTTTCTAGGGGAAATATAATATACCCTGAGGCATCCAAGTCTCTCGGACCGAATCACGCCTCTTCCTACTGTTTAAAGCTGTGTTTATTCTAATCACTACAAAGGCCTTCTTCTTAGGAGCACCTTCCCCCGGATATCCCCATGATAGTGGCCGTGCTATTCGAGTCTGAGAACCTGGCTTCATGAGAACTCCTAGTAGCTGCTAGTTCCATTTGAAGCATGAAAAACTGCTTATCTAAAGCCCTGGCATGCCTCAATATAAATACAGAGAGGGAAAAAAAGTAATTATTCATTTATTATTCAACCCCAAAATACAATAAAAATACAAATAAGAAAGCTCCAATTGCAACCAAATCTAAGCCAAAAAGGGAAAGAGACTCAGGTTAATTAGTTAAATGCTCACATGCTCAAATTATGTTCCCCTTTCAACAGACGCGGCGCAGGGGAGTAGAGGGCAGCCTTCTTCGTTGGGAACGCGTGGCGCATCGGAGCAGAGGGCAATCTTCTTCATCGTCGGGAAGGCGACGCAGAGGATCAGAGGCGTTGCGGCTTGCGGCGCAGTGGCACGACTTTCGAGTGCCGTTTTGGGGTTGGGTTTCTTCATCGTGAGTGGGGGAATCGCGGTGGTGTTGGGGGTGGCTTTGTGCATGGAAGAAGCCGCGGATGTCTCGCCTCACGGTTGGGGGAGTCGCGGCAGAGAAAGAAGTCGCGGTGGGCTGCACGTTGCGCCGATCAATTTCATGTGGGAAAAAGATTTTCAGGGGACGGCGGGTGCTCGAAGATTGCCGTAGAGGGGGGCGGCGTCGGCTGTGGATGCACGGCAATTGTTGGCGTCCAGTAGGTGAGAGGGTCCAACGAGAGTAAGATAAGCTGAGAGGCTAGTTGCAGAGCCTCAATTCACCAATATGAAAACTCTAATTTGTTTCAAATTTTAAATTAGAAAGAATTTAAAATTAATTAATAACCCATAATTTAATTTTAATTTTAATTAAACCCCATTGTATGCATTGTATAATAAAGCTATTGTTTCCTCATACTTTCCCATTATCTTAACATAGTAAAACTTGAGTAATAATTTTGACACCTTATTTTATGGCGAAGCAGATTGAAAGGAGCACAAGTGCACAACATTGACAGAGATGGTCGTTTTGCTAGCATTTTTTTGTTAGAAAGAAAGATTGGGTCAGGGATAAGCAACTTTTTACATATTTAAATAACTTTTTTTAAATAAATACTCTAATAAAAATTTTATAATTGTCTTTATATAAAAATATTTTATTTTGACCATTAAATAATAAATTTTAATATTTAATTTTTATATGCTATAAAAATATTATTTTTGTTTAAAGTGTAATAAAATAAATAAATCATATTTTTTAAACTAAAAGCATTATAAAAAAATATTTTTGATATTTTTATTGAAATAGTTATTTTTTATATATTTATAAATAGTAAAATATTTATCAATATACATTCACTCTTTTAAGTATCTGGTTAAGAATAACTAGATTAATTTACATCTATCTCATCACTATTGCCATAAAAGAGAAAATCAGTATTGCACGACAGATAGGGAGTAGATTTTTTCAATGAGAAAAAAATTGGATGGTGTCTAGTATTCAATCTTATTATTTATTATTCTTTCTCTCTTATTTAATTTTAATTTTATCTATAAAATTAAAAGTAAAAGATCATGCTTTATTTTTTTAAGTGTTCAAAAAAATAGAGAGAATCCATTTTCCTACAGATAGAATTTACTAACAAGTAATAACATGGTAAGTACTTGTACCTCGATGGTTTTCACAGTTTAAGTATTTATTTATTTTGCCTTTAATAATATTAAGAAATTGAAAATTTTTAAAATAAATTGTATTTCAATATTTAATTTTTATTATAAATTCAAAAATTAATAACATTCTTATAATAAGTATTAAAATGTTATCAAATGAAAAAAGAAAAAGATATAAGATTCGCGTTATATTTTAATACTTCTTGTATGATGAACATTTTAGGGTAAAAAATCATAATAAGCCAACTGGCTCAAAAAATTACGTAAATACGCTAAAGCAAAAATCGTTTCAGCAATAAGCCAGATCGTATTTTTATATAATTCGAACCAGGTTGGTTCGAACTCTATTTGTTAGTAAATCGAACCAGGTGAGTTCGAATTAGGGTTTTTTTTTTGTTAGTAATTCGAACCAGCCTGGTTCGAATTAGGAATGAAGGTAATTCGAACCAAGGTGGTTCGAATTATAGAGAGAGAAGGTGTGCATGTAATTCGAACCAGGCTGGTTCAAATTACACCAATCATAGTTCGAACCAGGCCGGTTCGAACTATGTGTGAGACTGACTGTATATATATGGTTCCAAACGTGAGTTAGTCTCATTAGAGGGAGTAGGATGGCTAGTGAGGAGAGTTTTGTTGTTTTGGTGCACCACAGAGGATCTGTTAATAGAAAAACTCGTTCCGGAGTAAAGTTCACAGATAAGAATCCTCTATGTATTGTCATAACATCTACGACGAGTTACGATGAGCTTGTTAGCGCTGTACTAATGAAGCTTGGTCTGGAGGGTGCGAAGCGGGTAAAGAAGTTTTTCTATCGCATTCCAGTCACGGTGCTACAGAATATGGTGAAGTATGATTGCTTCACGATTAATAATGATGCGGACTTGCAAGTAATGTTTCTCTGTCGGCGGCAGTTTCCGGAGGTGAGGACACCGGAGTTGTTGGCCCGGCTGGCTGATGTTGTATCCAGCTCCGGCGGTTCGAACAGGAAAACGAACACTATAGCGAATGCAGCAGGTTCTAGTTCCCGGCCTGCCGTTGCTTCCTCGTCCGTCCCTGTGTACGAACCAGTGGTCGAACATGTCGCCTCCCCATCTTTCGCTGTTGACCTCATGCCACCGAAGGCGACGAGGTAGTGGAAAGGGAAAATTTGCCGAACGCTTTAGTGGGAGTTGCACCTGTTGGTGTAGGAGACGGTTTTTTGGACGATGAAGACGAGGATGACGTCGAGCCGGATATGATTGACGATGATAGCGCTGATGATATTGGAGCGACTGGGCCTGCATTGGAGGTAGGTGGTTCTAGCTCTGGCACACAGCAGTATCCACCACATTTTTCCTCGTTGGACTTGGACGCCATGAGACATGAGGGGGTTTTAGGTCACGCTGTTGGATTCGGAGCTAGAGATGCGGAAGGGAGTACTGGTCTGACAGAGTTCCAGGTTGGTCAGCAATTCCAGGATAAAGATGAGGCCCTTTTAAGTGTGAAGACTTACAGCATCCGGCGAGGGGTACAGTACAAGGTGGTGGAGTCCGATCACCGCCGGTATGTGGGCAAGTGTTCCGAGTTTGGGAATGGGTGCACATGGTTGATTCGACTGAGTCTCCGGAAGCGCAAGGGCATTTGGGAGGTCAAACGGTACAATGGACCTCACACTTGCCTGGCCACATCCATCTCAAGTGACCACAGGAGTTTGGATTATCATGTGATTTCGGCGTTCATTATGCCAATGGTTAGGGCCGATGCATCCGTGAGCATCAAGGTGCTCCTGAACGCCACGGCAGCGCACTATGGTTTTAGGCCGACTTACCGGAGGGTTTGGATGGCGAAGCAGAAATCTATTGCCCTCATATACGGTGACTGGGATGAGTCCTACAACGACCTGCCTAGGTGGGTCTTGGGTGTCCAGCTGACGATGCCTGGGAGTGTTGCGGTCCTGAAGACGAGCCCGGTTCGAGTTGGAGGACAGGTGGACGAATCTCAAGCGTACTTCCACAGACTTTTCTGGACTTTCCCGCCCTGCATCGAGGCATTCCGTCATTGCAAGCCGCTAATCAGCATTGACGGCACACATTTGTATGGGAAGTATGGGGGAACGTTGCTCATCGCGATTGCACAGGATGGGAACTCCAACATTCTACCTGTGGCATTCGCACTAGTAGAGGGTGAGAATGCAGAATCCTGGACATTCTTTCTCTCGCACCTTCGACAGCACGTGACCCCGCAGCCCGGTCTGCTGGTTATATCGGACAGGCACAACGGCATCAAGGCTGCGCTCGAGGCTCCTGACGGCGGTTGGCTACCGCCATCTGCGTACCGTGCATTCTGCATACGACACGTAGCGGCTAATTTCGCCCTAACCTTCAAGGGCAAAGACGCTAGGAGGCTACTAATGAACGCGGCGTATGCGAAGACCGAGGTTGAATTTGATTACTGGTTTGATATCCTTCGATCTGAAGATCCGGCGATGTGTGACTGGGCGAACCGGATTGATTACTCGTTGTGGACTCAGCATCGTGATGAGGGGCGGAGATTCGGTCACATGACGACGAACATCTCCGAGTGTGTGAACTCCATCCTGAAGGGGGTCAGAAATCTCCCTGTAGCATCCCTGGTGAAGGCAACATATTGTAGGCTTGCGGAACTGTTTGTTCGCAAGGGGAGAGAGGCTGAGGCCCAGATGGGAACAGGACAACAATTCAGTCAGCATCTGGTGAAGTGTATTGAGGCCAACATGAAGACGGCCAGGTGCTTCACGGTGACGCTGTATGACCGGGATAACTCCGAGTTCACTGTAGCAGAAACTACTCCGACAGGTTCTTTCTCCTTGGGTACTTACAGAGTATCACTTGCCTCTCGAACATGTGACTGCGGGTACTTCCAGGCTCTTCATTTCCCGTGTCAGCACGCACTTGCGTGCTGTGCATACTCACGGGTCACCTGGACCTCTTACGTTCACAGCGTCTATCAGATTAGCTCGGTCTTCAATGTGTATCGGATGGGATTCACACCTCCCATCCCGGAGGGCTTCTGGCCACCTTACGACGGGCCCACAGTGATTCCAGACCCTGCCATGAGGCGTGCCAGAGAGGGTCGTCCTAGATCCACTAGGATACGGACGAATATGGACGAGGCGGATCCGAATCGGCCAAAGAGGTGCGGCCTATGTCGCCAACCTGGACACACGCGACGTAGTTGCCCACAGGTTGCAAGCTCGTCTCAGACAGGACACCATTAGTATGCATGTTGTTAGCGTTAGCATTATCTACATTAGTGCGCATCTTGCTAGTCTTAGAGTTATTTAGATTATATCCCATGTTGTTAGTGTCAGTATTATTTACATTAGTGCACATGACTTTTAGTTTGATTGTTGCGAGTAGTAATGAATATGGCTTTTTTAATTATGTATTTTTTTTCTTTAAAGTTCAATCATGTATGATCCTGGTTTGTACTTTTTCTGTTATGTTATAGTCTGTTTACCTATGTTTTTTTTTAATTTGTGTTCTGGGACATTCATTTTGTATGATCAATGAATCTTGAAACAATTTAGCGTTTATTTTCTCTTACTGAACTGTGTCCGGGTTGGCGACATAGGCCGCATCTCTTTGGCTGATTCGGATATGCCTCGTCCATAGATACACAGCTTAGTCAGTCTCACACATAGTTCGAACCGGCCTGGTTCGAACTATGATTGGTGTAATTCGAACCAGCCTGGTTCGAATTACATGCACACCTTCTCTCTCTATAATTCGAACCACCTTGGTTCGAATTACCTTCATTCCTAATTCGAACCAGGCTGGTTCGAATTACTAACAAAAAAAAAACCCTAATTCGAACTCACCTGGTTCGATTTACTAACAAATAGAGTTCGAACCAACCTGGTTCGAATTATATAAAAATACGATATGGCTTATTGCTGAAACGATTTTTGCTTTGGCGTATTTACGTAATTTTTTGAGCCAGTTGGCTTATTATGGTTTTTTACCCAACATTTTATGTGTTAGTTTTCTTTGTCAAAAGCGCTTTTCGGATAGCGCTTTCTAATCAAGATACCAAAAAATAATAGGTACTACATGAAAAATAACGACATGTAAATAAATAGTTTTAAAAGAGTGGTATTTTGATAATAAATTTTAGAAATTGTGGGATATTATTAAAAAGTCAAAAGAGATAAAGTGAGTGGAGAAACAAAAAAGATAACTCTTTAATTTAAAGAAAAGAAAAGATAAATTTTATTTTAATTATAATAAAAAATATTACATGATATATTTTAGTTGACAAATTAGTAATTAGTGATAATATATGAGAGATGGTGGAGTAGGTGAAGGAAGAAGAAATATAGAAAAGAAAAAAGGAGAAAGGAGAGACCTTGATTTTGAAGAGAAATATTTTAATTTTGTTCTTGCTGAGGTTTGGGCGCTGTATAACTCGTCTATCGGCGAATACTTGTAAGCTTTCCGTCAAGATGAGTTATACATCGGCAAGGAGAAAACAAGGGGGTGGGTACCTGCAAAAGACATTCTGACGCTCAAGTCAGTAAGTGTTTAAGAGGTATAAGAATAATTTTATGAATATAGAATGTAAGACATGAATGAAATAGAAGTTATCATATGTTGTGTGTCTATAATAATTCTATAAATATAGAATGTAAGACATGAAATAGAACTTATAGAACTTATCATGTGTTGTGTGTCTATATAATAATTCTATAAATATAGAATGTAAGACATGAAATAAAACTTATAGAACTTATAATGTGTTGTATGTCTATCTTGAGATATAGAAATTCGTGCTTTTTATAGGTATAAAATTGATGAATAATATTCATGTTATGACCGTTTGGTTATTAAGATGAAAATGATGGTCATTAATTTAAGAAGTATAAGAATAATTTTATGAATATAGAATATAAAACATAAAATAGAAATTATCATGTGTTGTGTGTCTATAATAATTCTATAAATATAAAATGTAAGACATGAAATAAAACTTAGAGCACCTCCAACAGTTGGTTCCATTTAACTTTTTCTGACATTTCAAAGAACCTGCCGTTGGAGTATAATATGATTAAGTCCCAGCACATTGCTCAAGAAGAGAGAGTCCCCATTCAAAGGGACTCATTGTAACCAATAATATAATAACTTGCCACTTGGCTAGTTATTTAAAACTAAATCATTAAATAAAATCTGAAATAATTAAATAATTATATTAAATAATTAAATAATAATTAAATTAATAATAATTATAATAAATAATTATATTAAATAATTATATCTTTATTTAATTAATAATTTATATTAATTATTTAAATAATAATTAAATAAATAATTAAATCATAATTAATTTGTTAATAATTATAATAATGAATTAAATTAAATGATTAAAATGCTAACACTTACATAATTAAATAATTAAATCATAATTAATTTATTAAATAATTTTTATTTTTAAAATTTAAAATGCTAATCACATTATTAAAATTAGCCGTTGCAAAATTAGTCGTTACTATGTTACCGTTATTATTAATAAATTAATATCTTATTACTCTATATATACCACTTACATACATTTCTATTTTCACACTTTCTTCTACTCTTCTTCATTTTCTTCCAAGTTTACGAAATCAAAGTTCTGCTGATATTATTTTTTTGTTCGGAAAAATGGATCCAAACCAACTCAACTCTTTTTTCAATTATTTACAAAACTTTTCTCAAGCTCCAAATACCTAGCAATCTCAAACCTCAAACTCTCAAGTTCTAAATCAAAACCTCACACTACCAAATATATTTCAAAATCCAAATCCACAAAATCTTTCTAATTTCAATTTTCAAGCTCCTTACAATAATCAATTTCCTATATTCCAACTACAAAATCAAAATTCACAAACACCACATTTTCCATTTTTATCCATATTTAACCCCTCTATCGAAAATGTTACTCCAACATCTTTACCGTTTCCAACTCAATTCAGTGCATCAAGACATAACTCATCTGGTGTTGGTGGCTCTTCTAACCCATCCTCTCAGACTCCGATACAATCTAGTCTAAATTCGCAATATTCAGATTTTGCAAATCTTTGTGGATTAGATGCTATCGACCTCAATGATGATGATATTGAAGATCAGAGGCAAGATATATTCAACACTGGCAATAGAAAGAGGATGAGATGCTGATCAGTGCATGATTAAATGTTTCAACTGACCCTATAGTTGGGACCGATCAAAAGGGGAAAATATTTTGGAGTCGAATTCACAGCTACTGTGTAGAATTTTGCTCCGACATGACAAGGGGGGTAGTTACATGTAAGAAACGATGGTATAAGATCAACAAGGCTATTGTACAATTTGCTGGTTGCTACGATCAAGCTAGTCGAAACATAAGGAGTGGTTCGAATGCTGATGATATAAAGGAGTTGGCCTATAAACTTTATTCCACAAATTATGGTAAAAATTCACTTTTGAGAGGCATTGGAACATGCTTCGTTTGGAGTAAAAATGGAGAAGCCAACTACCTACACATAGTGGAGGCTCAAAGAGAACCAAGGTTAGTGCAACTGGAGCATACTCATCCTTATCAAATCCAGATACACTATTGGCAGACGAACCCGGTGTGGACTATCCCGTTCGTCCATAAGGATCAAAGAAGAGCAAGCAAAAAGGTAAAGGAAAAGCACAAATGTCTGAAGATCTTAGCGAAAAGAAATCATCGGTTGTTAAAAAACTATCTCTCATGGAAGATATTAAGAATGTTAGAGAAAAGAAACTCATGGATAGGAAAAAAGAAAGAGAAGAGGAGATGGCATATAAAGCAAAAGTTATGGCAACGAAGGAGAAGGAGTTACAAATTCAAGCAGCAATGAAAGAACAAGAATTACAAACTTAAGCGGCAATGAAAAAACAAGAATTACAAACTCAGAGGTATATTAAAGAAATGGAGATAAATACAAAAGAAAGGGAAATGGAAAGGATGGCTAAGGAAAGGGAAAGTGAAATGGATATGCAAATACTTAATGCTGACACGTCTACAATGAGTGCAAAACGACGAGCTTTTCATGAGATTGAATGTGAGAAAATAATCGTGAAGTGGTTTACTTAATAGTTCCTTGTATTCGTAGAGTTACGTAGTATGTTCTTATTTTTATTGCATATTACTGGTATGTGATGTAGACTATTTTATTCATTTCTAATGTAACTTTTCAAATTAGTCAATATTATTGTGCCGTTATTGTTCATGAAAGTGACCGTTAAGTAGCCGTTGCAAAACTATCCGTTAAGTAGCCGTTGTAAAACTAGCTGTTGAGAAGTAGGTACTTGTTGCAAACACACTTATAAATATCAACTATCAATGACTCTGTAACTCCATTTCAACTCTTGTTTCTCACCTCGAAAGAGTATTAAGAATTACATTTCAAGATATGGCTAAAAATTTTGATGATACGTTTAATGAGGCTTTGTATGGCAAAAGAAGATGGCAAGATAACACACTCATAGATAATTAGATCGATGAGTGTTTATTCGAAGATTCAGAAGAAGAAGATATCGCTAGAAGCTCTATCTCAACTCCTCGTAGATGGATCAACAGAGATCGAGAAGCAGGACATGATTGCCTTTTCCAAGATTACTTTGCAGATGAACCGGTGTATAATGCTGACATTTTTCGATGGAGATTTCGAATGAGAAGACATGTATTCCTTCGGATAGTAGATGCTCTCTCAAACGTCTATCTGTATTTCCAACAGAGGGTTGATGCAACTAGAAGAAGAGGCTTGCACCACTCCAAAAATGTACCGCTGTGATACGGATGTTAGCATATGGCGTAGCAGTTGATGTTGTTGATGATTATTTGCGCATAGGCGATAGCACTACAACTGAATGCTAGGAAAAATTTGTTGAAGGTGTCACTTCGGTGTTCGAGGATGAATACTTGCGAAAACCAAATCCAAATGATGTAAGATGCCTGCTACAAATGGCGGAGGGTCATGGATTTTCTGGCATGTTGGGTAGCATTGACTACATGCATTGGCAATGAAAAAATTGTCCCAAGGCGTAGAAAGGTATATACATGAGTGGTTATCGTGGGGTTGCAACCATAGTACTTGAGGTTGTAGTATCTTCAGACCTTTGGATATGGCATACATTCTTTGGAGTTTCTGGTTCAAATAACGATATCAACGTGATAGATTGTTCTCTAGTGTTCGATGATATTCTAAATGACCGTGCTCAGGAGGTAAATTATACTATTAATGGTAATAATTATACTATGGGATACTATTTAGCAGGTGATATTTATCCTAAATGGGCCACATTTGTCAAAATCAATCTCAAAACTACAAGAGGAGAAACGCAAGTTATTTGCACAATACCAAGAAGGGCAAATTAAAGATATGTGGACCGAGCATTCAGAGTGTTGAAAGCACACTTTGCAATTATACGTGGTCCAGCTCGCTTTTGGGAAAAGAAGAAGCTTGCCAACATAATGAGAGCTTGTATTATATTGCATAATATGATTGTTAAAGATGAAAGAGACACTTATGCAGGAAATTTTGCTCAAAGCTTAGAGTATGATGAGAGATGCTTTGAGTTCCTATTTACTGTTTATGACGCAAAAGCTGATGTGGAGTTACTTTTTATGACAGGTGGGCCATAAATAGGGACTGGGATGAGTTCCCTACTGGAGACGGTCTTATAGAACTTATCATGTGCTGTGTGTCTATCTTGAGATATAGAAATTAGTGCCTTTTATAGGCATAAAATTGATGAGTGATATTCATGTTATGACCGTTTGGTCATTAAGATGAAAATGATGGTCATTAAGTCGGTAATGAAGATGTCAGTTACAAGCAAAGAATGAATGATAGTTAACGGCGAGTTATAACTCATAATGCACAATAAAGATCGAGTTATAAGGTGACGGATCACAGTCCCCAAATTTTGTTTGCCGATCATATGATCCAGGCTAAGCTTAAAATAAAATGAGTTATAATTCGGTTAAAAGAAAGATAAGTGAATAATAATATGGTGAGCCCCCAAACTTAGTCGGGTTATTATGTCGGCACTTATTTAAAAAATAATTGACTGATAAGAGTCATTCAATCAAGATAGTTGTATGGGGGATACTTTTTCGCTTAAGAACAATTTTAGCATTTGATTGTATGTGAACTGAAAAGTTCAAAAATAAATATCCATTGACGGAATCGATTGTAGATCCGAGGATATAATAGTTAATTGTCTTGGAAAATTTTTCGATCCACAACAGCTTATTGATGAATTTCTCGTTCGCTCAAAGCAATTAGTTATTAAATATTTACAATTCATAGTGAATGTTGTATAACATGAATAAGATAAATTGGGAAAATGAATATGTACAAAGTCGCAACATATATTGAATAATATATATTGTAAAAGTAAAAGAGTTCAAAGTAAAAAAAAAAAATATACCTTGAAAGTTGATAATTGTAGAGAAGAAGACGACATATATGAATGTCATACATGTCAAATATAAATATCTGAATTTTATTTTGTAGTGCATGCTTTAATTTGATAATAAAGCAATAAGATAACAGTTATTGAATGATACATTTAGTATGATACATTTAGTATAATATTTTTAGTAGTTACAACATGATGAGGAATATTTCTCGTGTAATAATAGTAAATTTTAAATGTCTGCACGTGTTTTTGCTTAACTTTTTGTATTAAATCAGTAGTAACATAAAATTTAATAAAATGAATAGTGCAATAGTGATATATTGCTAGAGAATAATACATAATTAATCAAATGACATAGAGTTATTAGGATTATTTTTGAACAATTTAATTTTAAATTTAAGTTCATACAAAAATGCATTTAAATTTATAAATGTTGTAGAAAAAAAGAATGAAATATTGATAATAAAGATTGAAATAGTATTATTGAAAAATTTTATTATAAGTTTCGAAAGAATTCAATTACATTCAAGACTTAGACTCATCTAATTGTATACATGATAATAATAAAAATAAATAAATATAATTTATGAAAAAAATTAGCATGATTGTATGAAAATTATAATGCCATATAGAAATGATATGTTTGGAATTTGTTCATGAGTAATGAATGAATTCATATATAAATTGAAATTAAACATGCTTTTGATTTGATGTTATAGTTTATCAAATGTTAAGAATGATTTTTAAAATTTTTTTATAGATCTACAAACCTTGATTTTGGAGTATAGAGAGCAAATTTAATGAAACTTGAATAATAATAATTATTCAGGAATATTTTAAGTATAAAAAAGTCTTTGCGTAACTGGAGTATAGAGAGCAAAATATATACGACAAGTGTGACACATGAATAAGAATAGCTAATGCAAAGAATGAATCATGGTACGTTTGAATTTAAAATGACAATGATATATAGGGAGAGGTTTTATCAACACTCTCACGACAATAGCTAAGAAAAATGTAAGAAATGAGGCTACTGTGTAGTACATGATCCCAAGAGCTGAAAACAAAATTATAAGCAACTATATAGTAGGTTTTGTACTCTTTCTACTTTTAGTCAATAATAAAAAAGATAGAACATTGCAAGAAATTAAAGAACATGAAATTAAATAAATTTTGTATGAGATAAACATTGATTTATTTAAATTTTTAGGAGTTTGAAGTGCATATTTTTAGACTTCAAATTATTAATAGAAAGTATAACAAATTAAAGATTAGTATTAGATATTTTATTATTCTAAATGAATTATTTGTAAAATTCTCAATGAATATTATTTGGCCATTGTATAGCTCATCCATTGGTGAATACTTTTAACCTTTCCGTCAAGATGAGTTATACATCAGTAAAGAGAGAATAAGGGGGTGGGTACCTGCAAAAGATTCTCCGACATTCAAGTCAGTAAGTGTTTAAGAGGTATAAGAATAATTCTATGAATATAGAATGTAAGACATCAAATAGAAGTTATCATGTGTTGTGTGTCTATAATAGTTCTATGAATATAGAATAGAACTTATAGAACCTATCATGTGTTGTATGTCTTTCTTGAAATATAAAAATTGGTGCCTTTTATATATATAAAATTGATGAATGATATTCATGTTATTACCGTTTGGTCATTAAGATGGAAATGATGGTCATTAAGTCGTAATGAAAGTGTCGGTTACAAGCAAAGAATGAATGAGTTAACGCCAAATTATAACTCATAATCCACAATAAAGATCGAGTTATAAGGTGATGGATCAAATTTAATTGTAAAAAAAGAGTAATATGACATATTTTTTTGTGAAATTAGTAATATATAATGGACTAGTAATAATATATAAGAGAAATGGAGTGTGCAAAGAAGAAAGAAAGATAAAAAAAGAGAAAAAGAGAGAGAGAGTTACTTAATTTTGAAAGAAAAAATTTCATTTCAATTAAAATGAAAGAGTATTATGTGACACATTTTAGTAATAAATTTTAAAAATTATAGTATGCTAATTAAAAAGCCAAGAGAGATAGAACGAGTAAAGATAGGAGAGGGAGTTCTTTAATTTTAGAAAAAAAATATTTTATTTTAATTGAAATGAGATAAAGTATAATGTGACATATTTTAACTGTTAAATTAATAATATATAATAAATTTTAATTATAATTATAATTAAAAAATATTATGTGATATATTTTAATTATCAAATTAAAAATTAATGATAATATATAAGATAAATAGAGTGAATTGAGAAATAAGAACATAGAAAAAGAAAGAGAAAAAAGAAAAGACTTCTTTAATTTTAAATGTTTTTTTAACTTAATTATAATAAAATAAAGAAAATATATTATTATTTTTATTTCTAAAATTTAGAATACAAATAAATTTATTATTGAACAAAAAAATTTACTTTGTATTCATAAAAAATGATTAAACTAATATTTTTACGAATAAAAATTTAAAATACTAGTTGTTACGGTGGGTAACCGGAGATTAATAAGATGGGCGGCGTTGACTGGCCCAAATGCGTGAAGGAGGAAGTTTCCGTCTGTATGCAGCCCGGGAGACTCCGTCCGACTTGTGTCCACAAGTGAATGGGGGGTGGTACCTGCAAAGACACTCCGATGCCTAAGTTAGCAAGGGTGTGAGCAGGTCTAGAGAGTATTGGGCTTAGTGATACCTGAGGAGTGTCAGTGTACTTATAGTGGTGAGCCAATAACCACCGTTGAGGTAGCGCCGTATCTTTAGGATGTTAACCGTCCCATTATCTTAGGGAGGTTAAGATATGGCTTTGTGAAGCGGTTAGAGAGATTTTAGGGGCGGTTACTCTTTTGAATGAGTGCTTATCTGCCAACTAATCTCATGTCCGACTTCTTTAGAGCAAGTCGTGGTGAACACCGACTTCTTATGTGAAGGTCGGTGCTTTAGCTAGGCTTAATCTATTGGATTAGGCCTTTTAATTGGACCTGGGCCCTTAACATTGGGCCAGGGTATGAACAGTGCCCCTACTTGAGCCCAAGATCTTTTTAAGGCTTGGGTTCAAGTATTTAACTCGGGTTCGTAGCCGACTTTCACGGGTTTTGCAACCGACGTGATTTTCGCGACCTTTTGTTTCTGACAGTTACGTCAATTCAAGCGTCGTGTCCGTTGGGGAAGCATTTAGGGATTGAGGGCTTTGGTAACGGTGCAATCTCATTAATGACTGCCTCGTTTTTACCATTATGCCCCTTAGTATGTTTATAAATACTTTCCCTCTCTTTCCTTCTTCCGTTTCTGCAATCTTTCAAACTTCTTCTCTCCTTGTTCGTGCTGTATTCTTGTGCTTGAAGATTTTTGCCTTTCCCAACCTTCATTTCTCGGATAAAGGTTAGTGTTTACTTTTTTCATGTCATGCCTTATGTTTGCATGCTTTTGGTTTTTGTGGGTAGATAGGTTGATCTGTAGGTTTCGGTTTCGCATCCCTCCCCTTTAGGGACCGTATTTTTTGATTTTCTTTTTCTTTTTCCTTTTTGTAGGTTTCTGTCATTTTTCATTATATAAAGAAAAATGGCCTCTGTAGATGTTCTTTCTCTGTGGGTTGATGACACTGTCCTTGGGGAGGAACCCTTGGTCGATGCTGAGTTTATCACTCATCTTCGTACTCATCATCGGCTTTGTACTTCGGAGGAGGATGAGCCAAAGTATGAGTTGATAGTCCCGGGTCAGGAAGACTGGGTTTGTTTTGGGAGGGCCGATGAGGCGGCTCCTCATTTTTTCTTTATGTATGAATGTATGATCACCCGCTTGGGTGTTTTTCTTCCCTTTTCGGATTTTGAAATATCTGTCTTGCACCACTGTCAAGTTGCACCTACCCAACTTCACCCTAATTCTTGGGGTTTTCTAAAAATTTATCAGTTTGTTAGCCACGCCTTGGACTTTCCGACCTCTTTGAGGATTTTCTTTTTTCTCTTTCATATGACTAAGCCCTTTAGTGGGCTAAATAACAAGCAACAATGGGTGTCTTTCCGAGCCATACAAGGTCGGAGAATTTTCACCCTTTTTGACGAATCCTTTCACGATTTCAAGAATTATTTCTTCAAAGTGCAAGCTGTAGAGGGTCACCACCCCTTTTTCCTGGATGAGCATTCCTCCCCTCGCTTTCCTCTTTATTGGTTGGCGGCCTCCCCTTGTGAGAAGTATGGTCTAGATGACCTTGACGAGGTGGAGGCGGCTATTGTGGGATTTTTCCGAGAAGCGTGGGGGAGGGCCCCGTATTTAGATACGAGGAAATTTCTCCAGGGGACGCCGACTTTTGTTCGGTCACAACTAGGTAGTGCATGCATCTCTCATTTCCGACTTGTTTCTGCCGGTTTGAGTTTTACCGACTTGTAACTTTTGCTAGTTGTTTCTTTTGCAGATATGGCAAGGAAGAATGCTCAGGAATCTTACCAACGAGTTCAGGAGGCTAAGGCAAAGTCCCGGGCCAGGTCTGGTGGTGCCAAGGCGATCGCCTCTCCTCCTCCTCCTCCTCCTCCTCCTAAGAACGTGGGTACTCCCTCTCGGCCCATTATAATTTCCTCTTCAACTTTGTCCCGACCACTCCCTTCTGCCCAACTTCTTCCTGAGCCAGAGAAGAAGAAGCGCAAGACTTCAGAGTCTGGCTCTTCTTTTGATGGTGGGGTTAAGGCGGATGCTCTTGCATTCGTCCGAAAGAACATCTATCCCTTTATAAGTATGGATGATGTTTCTGTTCGAAACCACCTCACCACCATGGCCGAGGAGAGTTTTAGGGCAGCAGGTGTTTGTGGCAAACTTTTAGATCTTTTTGAGAAGACTCCCCTCAACTCTTTGGGGGTAACCTCGAAGGTTGAGGAGTTAGAGGGGAGGCTTCTTGCTTTCCAAGATCAAGAGAGGGAGTTAAAGGAGGAGGTGGCCAAGTTGAGGGAGGAGAGGGATAGCCTCCGGGAGAAGGAAAGTAAGCTGCGGGCCCAATGTACTATGGAGGCGAATTTAAGGAAGACAGCACAGGATAGTTATCAAAGTTTATTTCAGGATCTTGTGGCTGTGAGGAAGGATTTGCTGAATTCTCGGAACGCATACGCCGAGTTGGAGGACTCTATCGCTAATGGTGCCGAGGAGTCTTGGAGAATTTTCCTGGAGCAAGTCAGAGTTATCGCTCCCGACTTGGACCTTTCTCCTTTACATCCTGATAAGGTCGTCATTGACGGTGCTATCGTGGATCCTCCTGCCCCCGAGGTTGTTTCCGAGTCAGATTTGAAGACTCGGGGGCAGAGGATTATCGAGTCTCCTCCTCGTCCCAAAGACGCTCCGAGTTCTTCAGTTGTTCCTCCGACTTCCTCTTCAGCCTCTCTTCCTGGTCCTGGTGGCGCTCCTCCTGGCTCTGGTGGTGATGATTCGTCTACTCCTCTGCAGAAGTAAATTGTTTTTTATGGCTATATGGGGGCTCGGCCTGTGAGTCCCCCCTTTTTTAAACTTATTTATATGTTGCTTGATGATGTTTGAACAATCTTTTTTGGCCTTTTAAGGCCGTTAACAAAATATTTTGGCACGTGCCCTTTTTGAATAAGGGTTTAGATTTAACAAAATAAATACCCTTTTTTGGATAAGGGTTTAAGTTACCTTGTGCGTGTATGCTTTTCTAATTTTCTGAATTCCCTTTGACTTTTTCTTGAAAACCTTTTAGCTTGCTTGTCTTTTCGGACTCTTTCGTTTAAGGATTTTTTTTTGGGACATCCTTTAAACTTCTTCCTAGGTTTTCATATCTCTTTTTGTTATTCCTCGTGCTCAACTTTTGTTTTAGCGAGTTCCCATGACTTAGGTTATTTTTGCGATGCGTTTTTCTTCTACTCGGCTCTACATTCCGATTCAAGGATCGGTGTGTTTCTGAGCTTTCCTACTCGGTATATTGTTCCGACTTATGAGTCGGATTTGTTTCCGAGTTTTTACGATCGACTCGTATAACCTCTTTACGCCGACTTGTACCTCGTCGTTTTATCCTGACGACCATCTAGGTCGGTTCATGGGATTTTCACGTTTTGTCGAGCTTAAGTCGGCGCGTTTCGTAGAAAGACTTAGAAAAATAAAGAAGGATATTATAAGAGATATTATGAATGAAAAAGATCTTTATTAATTGGGGAGGTACCTTCTTTTGCTACTAAGGGTCTTGATAGCCTATTTTTTCCTTAGTCTCTACTATGATGCCTCGTTAAAAACCCTTCTCCAGAAAAAACCCTTTTTGGGAAAAAATCTTGAAGTTTGGGAAAAGAGTACATCAGGGAGTAGAGTTCGCTTTTAACTGTAGTACCTTTTTATGTTACAAGCATGCCACGACCTTGGTAGCTCAGTGCCGTTCAGGTCGGTTATTTTATAATAACCTTTTCCTAAGACTTCATTAACTTTGTATGGTCCCTTCCAATTTGCAGCGAGCTTTCCTTCTCCCGATTTGTTGACTCCAATGTCATTTCTGATTAGGACCAGATCATCTGTAGCAAATGTTCTTCGAATGACTTTCTTGTTGTACCTTGTAGTCATTCTTTGCTTCAGCGTAGCTTCTCTTATCTGGGCACCTTCTCGAACTTCGGGGAGCAAGTCGAGCTCTTCTTTGTGTCCCTGTATATTTCCGACCTCGTCGTGGAGAATTACCCTTGGGCTTTGCTCATTGATTTCTATTGGAATCATGGCTTCCACGCCATAGACTAGTCGGAAAGGTGTTTCTCCCGTGGCGGATTAGGGTGTTGTCCTGTAGGCCCATAGCACTTGAGGGAGCTCTTCAGCCCAAGCCCCTTTTGCTTCTTGCAATCTCTTCTTTAGTCCTGCCAGTATGACTTTGTTAGCTGCCTCAGCCTGCCCATTGGCTTGTGGGTGCTCTACTGAGGTAAACTGATGCTTGATTTTCATACTGGCTACTAAGCTTCTAAAGGTAGCATCGGTGAATTGGGTTCCATTATCCGTAGTGATGGAGTAAGGTATCCCATATCTTGTGATGATATTTTTGTAGAGGAATCTCCGACTTCTTTGAGCGGTGATGGTGGCTAATGGTTCTGCTTCTATCCATTTTGTGAAGTAATCTATTCCCACGATCAAGTATTTGACTTGTCCTGGCGCTTGGGGAAAAGGACCCAACAAATCCATTCCCCATTTTGCGAAAGGCCATGGAGAAGTGATACTAATGAGCTCTTCTGGTGGAGCCACGTGGAAATTTGCATGCATCTGACACGGTTGACATTTTTTCACAAATTCTGTGGCATCTTTCTGCAAGGTCGGCCAGTAAAATCTAGCTCGGATTACTTTTCTGGCTAGTGACCTTGCTCCGAGATGATTTCCGCAGATCCCACTATGTACTTCTTCCAACACCTCGGTGGTTCTTGAGGTCGGTACGCATTTTAACAATGGTGTCGATATCCCTCTTCGATAAAGGACATTTCTCACCAAAGTGTAATGCTGTGCTTCCCTTCGGATTCTTTTGGCTTCTTTTTCCTCCTTAGGGAGGATGTCGAATTTCAGGTATTCGACTAAGGGATTCATCCATCCTAGGTTTAAACCGACTACTTCAAGTACCTCTTGCTTATCTTTTATCACCGAGGGTTCCTGGAGAGTTTCTTGGATCAGGCTTCTATTGTTCCCTCCTGGTTTGGTACTTGCTAACTTGGATAGGGCATCTGCTCTGCTGTTTAGATCCCGAGTTATGTGTTTGACCTCGGTTTCTGCAAAGCATCTAAGGTGCTCCAAAGTTTTTTCCAGGTACCTCTTCATGTTTGGATCCTTTGCCTAATACTCTCCACTTATTTGGGAGGTCACCACTTGCGAGTCGCTGTATATCATCACCTTTGTAGCACCGACTTCTTCTGCTAATTTTAGCCCAGCAATCAAGGCTTCATATTCTGCCTGATTATTTGAGGCTGGGAATTCAAATTTTAGAGAAACCTCAATCTGGGTTCCTCTTTCATCTACCAATATTATGCCTGCGCCGCTTCCCGTTTTGTTGGAGGATCCGTCTACATAGAGTTCCCATGTAGTCGGCTTTTCCTCTTGGTCTCCTGCGTATTCTGCTACGAAGTCGGCGAGACATTGAGCTTTAATTGCTGTCCGAGTTTCGTATTTTAAATCGAATTCGGAGAGCTCTATTGCCCATTGAACCATTCTCCCTGCAACATCCGTCTTTTGGAGGATTTGCTTCATGGGTTGATTTGTGCGGACTCTTATTGTGTGAGCCTGAAAGTAAGGTCGTAGCCTTCGTGAGGCTATTACTAAGGAGTAGGCAAACTTTTCAAGTTTGTGGTACCTTAGTTCAGGGCCTTGTAGGACCTTACTGATGAAATAGACCGGGTGCTGTCCGACCTCGTCTTCTTTTATCAGGGCTGACGAAACAGCCCTGTTTGCTACGGATAAGTACAAAACGAGGTCTTTTCCTGGTACTGGTCGAGTTAAGATAGGAGGTTGGCTTAGAAACTTTTTGAACTCTTGGAACGCCTCCTCACATTCCGGAGTCCATTCGAATTGGCATCCCTTTCTTAATAAGGAGAATAATGGAAGGGATTTTAGCGCCGATCCTGCCAAGAATCTGGAGAGGGCCGCAAGTCGGCCATTGAGCTGCTGGACTTCTCTCAAACAAGTCGGACTTTTCATTTCTAGGATGGCTCTACATTTATCGGGATTGGCCTCAATCCCTCTTTGTGTTAGCATAAATCCTAGAAATTTTCCTGCCTCCACCGCGAAGGCGCATTTTGCCGGATTTAGTCTCATCCCATGCAACCTTATGGTGTCGAAGACTTGTGAGAGATCGGATAAGAGGTCGACTTCTTCCTTGGTTTTTACTAGCATGTCGTCGACGTATACTTCCATTAAAGTCCCCAGGTGGGAGGAAAACACTTTATTCATCAACCTTTGATATGTGGCTCCTGCATTCTTTAATCCGAATGGCATGACCACGTAGCAATAGTTAGCTCGGGGTGTGATGAACGATGTTTTCTCCTGGTCGGGCTCATACATCGGAATTTGATTATATCCCAAGTAGGCATCCATGAATGACAAGTATTGGTACCCCGAGCTGGAATCTACTAGGGTATCAATACTTGGCAGGGGATAAGGGTCCTTAGGACATGCCTTATTTAGGTCGGTATAGTCGACGCACATTCTCCATTTACCATTTTGTTTTTTGACTAGCACTACATTGGCTAGCCATGTTGGGTACTTGACCTCTCTAATAAAGCCGGCATCCAGGAGCACCTGTACTTGTTCTTCTACTATTAAGGCTCGTTCTGGGCCGAGCTTACGTCTTATTTGTTGTACAAGTCGGGATCCTGGATAAACCGAGAGCTTGTGGGACATGAGCTCGGGGTCAATCCCTGGCATGTCGGAGGCCTTCCAAGCGAAGAGGTCGGAATTATCTCTTAGGAGCTTAGTCAACCCTTGCTTTAGAGTTTCCCCTAGGTTGGCTCCTATATGAGTGTTTTTCCCTTCCTCTTCACCAACCTGTACTTCCTCGGTTTTTCCTCCCGGTTGTGGTCGCAGCTCTTCTCTGGCCTTTGCACCGCCGAGCTCTATTGTGTTAACTTCTTTGCCCTTTCCCCTTAGGTTTAGGCTTTCGTTGTAGCACTTCCTTGCTAGCTTTTGATCTCCCCTTACCGTTGCTATTCCTACTGAGGTCGGGAATTTCATGCAGAGGTGAGGGGTAGATACCACTGCTCCGAGTCGATTGAGGGTAGCTCTGCCGATTAGAGCATTATAAGCTGACCCTACATCGATGACTATGAAGTCTATACTCAGAGTTTTTTATTTTTCCCCTTTTCCAAAAGTAGTGTGAAGGGGTAAAAATCCTAGTGGTTTTATTGGCGTGTCCCCTAATTCATATAGGGTGTCGGGGTAGGCTCTTAGTTCTTTCTCATCTAACCCTAGCTTGTCGAAAGCGGGCTTGAAGAGAATGTCCGCCGAGCTTCCTTGGTCTACTAGGGTTCTGTGGAGATGGGCATTTGCTAGGATCATAGTTATTACCACTGGATCATCGTGTCCAGGGATTATTCCTTGCCCATCTTCTTTTGTGAATGAAATGGTAGGAAGGTCGGGTGACTCTTCCCCGACCTGATAGACTCTTTTGAGATGTCTTTTGCGAGAGGATTTGGTGAGTCCCCCTCCCGCAAATCCCCCTGAGATCATATGGATATGTCTTTCTGGGGTCTGCGGTGGTGGGTCTCTTCTGTCCATATCATCTCGCTTTCTCTTTCCGTGATCGTCCGACCTCTCTATGAGATATCTATCAAGCCGACCTTCTCTAGCCAGCTTTTCTATCACATTCTTAAGGTCGTAACAGTCGTTAGTGGAGTGACCATATATTTTATGGTACTCGCAGTAGTCGCTGCGGCTTCCCCCTTTTTTATTTTTAATGGGTCTAGGGGGTGGCAGTCTTTCAGTGTTGCAAATCTCTCTATATACATCCACTATAGAAACTTTCAGGGGAGTATAAGAGTGATATTTCCTTGGCCTTTCGAGACTGAGCTCTTCTCTTTTCTTGGTTTCCCTTTTCCTCTCTTTTGTTGAGGGAGGGAGCCCAGGTCGTCCGCTCAGGTCTCTCAGTTTGGCGTTTTCCTCCATGTTGATGTACTTTTCAGCTCTCTCTTGTACATCACTTAGAGAAACGGGGTGTCTTTTAGATATGGACTGTGAGAAGGGGCCTTCTCTGAGCCCATTGACTAGCCCCATTATGACTGCCTCTGTGGGCAGGTCTTGGATCTCCAAACACGCTTTGTTGAATCTTTCCATATAGGCTCGTAAAGATTCTCCGACCTCCTGTTTTACTCCCAGGAGGCTCGGTGCATGTTTCACCTTGTCTTTCTGAATTGAGAACCTCATCAAAAACTTCCTTGAGAGGTCTTCAAAACTGGTGATCGATCTTGGGGGAAGGCTGTCAAACCACTTCATTGCTGCTTTCGATAAGGTGGTCGGAAAAGCCTTGCATCGAGTAGCGTCGGAAGCATCAGCTAGGTACATCCGACTTTTGAAGTTGCTTAGGTGATGCTTTGGATCCATGGTTCCATCGTAGAGGTCCATATCAGGGCTTTTGAAGTTTCTCGGAACCTTTGCCCTCATTATGTCCTCGCTAAAAGGATCTTCTTCACCTAAGAGTGACTCTTCTTGTTCGTCGCGGGAGTTGTGGTTCTTGAGGGAAGATTCCAGCTTTGAGAGTTTCCTTTCTAACTCTTTTCGCCGTTCCATCTCCTCTTTTAGATACCTCTCCGTTTCCTTTTGTCGTTCCCGCTCATGTTCTAACTGCTCCAGGCGGCTGTGGACTAACCCCATTAGTTCAGTTATGTGGGATGGTCCGCCTTTTTCTGATTCTCGCTCGTCTGAGGGGTTTGCCTTCGGGTTTTTTACCCCGGAGGTGCCCTCTCTTTGCTGATCGTTAACTTCTTGGTGGAGGGTTAAGTCCACATTGTTATTACCTACGTCCAGATTCTCTTCTTCGGAATATGTCTCCGCATGGCCTTCTTCGTGGGATCTATCCGCCATCAATGGATGATCTCTCGGGTCCCCGGCAACGGCGCCAATGTTACAGTGGGTAACCGGAGATTAATAAGATGGGCGGCGTTGACTGGCCCAAATGCGTGAAGGAGGAAGTTTCCGTCTGTATGCAGCCCGGGAGACTCCGTCCGACTTGTGTCCACAAGTGAATGGGGGGTGGTACCTGCAAAGACACTCCGATGCCTAAGTTAGCAAGGGTGTGAGCAGGTCTAGAGAGTATTGGGATTAGTGATACCTGAGGAGTGTCAGTGTACTTATAGTGGTGAGCCAATAACCACCGTTGAGGTAGCGCCGTATCTTTAGGATGTTAACCGTCCCATTATCTTAGGGAGGTTAAGATATGGCTTTGTGAAGCGGTTAGAGAGATTTTAGGGGCGGTTACTCTTTTGAATGAGTGCTTATCTGCCAACTAATCTCATGTCCGACTTCTTTAGAGCAAGTCGTGGTGAACACCGACTTCTTATGTGAAGGTCGGTGCTTTAGCTAGGCTTAATCTATTGGATTAGGCCTTTTAATTGGACCTGGGCCCTTAACATTGGGCCAGGGTATGAACACTAGTAAAATTATCCATAAATAAAATTAAAGTTTGAATATTTTTTTATCACATATAGAGGTTATTTTTTGTGGATACACAACAAATTTAATATATTCATAAATAAATTTGTCAATATTTTAAATTTTGAACAAAAAAATTAATAATTTACTCAATTTTTTTTTTAAAAAATATTTTATAAACTTATGGATGCAAATCGAAATGTCTAATGACTTCATAAAATTATTCAAAAGCATTGTTCAATTCGTTAACATCTATAGAAACATGCATTATCGGGCTTTTTTATTTTTATGTTTTTAGAAAATAATATAATATATAGATCTCATAAAAAGGAACATGAGAAGGAGAAACTTTAATTTTTTGAGAAATTGAAGTAACAGGGTAACACTGATCACTATCAGTTTTTTCTCACGCGCAATTAAGTATGTATTATATAGCATTAGGTGGTATTATAAACAAGTATTTAGTCTTATATTATTGACTAATAATAACTTAATCGGGCCGTGTGAAGTGAACAATTGACAAATTCGTGTTACCTAACACAAAATAATAACAGAAAAAGTAAATCAGGAATCAACTTTCAACTTTGACAGAGAAGGCAATTCAATGAAATTGAAACCGTAGTACAAGTTTTAAGATATTTTCTACATTTTCTGCTTACGAGAGACACTCAGATTCACACTGCAAATGGAAAACTTCACAATAATGATTCTCTTATGCTTATTTTTGATGAACTATATGGTGGCTTCCACTGCAAGGGACACTATTGATTCACTGCAATCTATCAGTGATGGTGAGAAAATAGTTTCAGCTGATGAAATCTTTGCATTGGGATTCTTCAGCCCTGGAACTTCTAAGAACCGTTATGTTGGAATCTGGTATAACAAAGACCCAACAAAGGCAATAGTGTGGGTTGCAAACAGAGAAAAACCCCTCACTGATTCCTCAGGGGTTCTGAAGCTCAACAACACCGGAATTCTAGTCCTTCTTGATCATAACAGCAGTCTTATTTGGTTCTCCAACGCAACAAGATCCGTCCTGAATCCGGTCGCAAAGCTTTTGAATTCAGGAAATCTTGTTGTGCAAGAAACAAGCAACAATGGTGCTAACGAAGAAGATTTCGTATGGCAAAGTTTTGATTATCCAGGCGACACGGTCTTGCCTGAACAGAAGTTAGGAATAAATCTGAAAACAGGACAGAGTCGATATCTAACCTCATGGAGCAGCTCGGATGATCCGTTTCCAGGTAGATATACTTTACAAATCGATATCAAGGGATATCCTCAAGTATTCATTAAAGAAGGTGCAAACAAAAGATTTCGTGCCGGATCATGGAATGGAGTTCAATTCAGTGGAACGCCACAAGTGAAAGGAAACCCAATCTTTAGATATAAATATTTTTCTAACGAGGAAGAGATATATTTTATGTATGAACTTATCAATAATTCAAACCCTCACAAAGTGGTTCTAACGCCGGAGGGAATCAACCAGAGAAGCCAGTGGAGTACGGACACATCGACTTGGACCAACTTGGCAAGGTTACCGGCTGATGATTGTGACTACTATGAAACATGTGGAGCTTATTCTAGTTGTAATGTTAACAACTATCCAAGGTGTAGTTGTTTGGATGGATTTGTGCAAGATAATAATAAGAAGGAGCAAGGTTTATCAGATGGTTGTGTAAGAAGAACATCATTAGATTGTAATGGAGATGGGTTTTTGAAGTATTCAGGGCTGAAATTGCCAGATACAGAAAGATCATGGTATAGTAGAAATATCAGCATTGAAGATTGTAAGATGGTGTGCTTGAAGAATTGTTCATGTATGGCTTATGCAGCTTTGGATATAAGTGAAGGCGCAAGTGGTTGTTTGATGTGGTTTGGTAATTTAAATGATATTAAAGCCCTGAATCCAAATTCTCTTGAAGATATTTACTTAAGAATGGCTGCTACAGAACTAGGTATAAGTATTTTCTATTTTTTTTTAAATATTCTTTTTTTTTTCAATTTTCTGCTATTTATTAATTAATTGTTTATTTTCGTTTAACGGGTGCATTTTTTCTTCTTATAGAGGAAAATAAATCACACAAATCAAATGTCCGAAAGAAAAAGACTATCATCATAATTTGTGCGTTATCTTCTAGTGTTCTAATCATATGCTTGGCCTTCATCGTCTTTAGATGGAAGATACGAAGGAAAGGTAGTTAAGTAACTATTATATTATTTAAGTGATGTGGAAAACAGAGCATGTATTGCATTTACGTATTAGTGTATTACATGATGCTACTTATGTAGGTGTAACAAGTGACCAACAAGAGGAAGATCCACAATTGCCTTTGTTTGATATGTCCACACTTTCTTCTGCAACAAATAATTTTTCAACCGATAGCATTTTGGGAAAAGGTGGCTTTGGTTCGGTATATAAGGTAGTGAAACCATTTGCCTTTTGTTTTACCCAAAAAAAAAAACACACTATACATGAAAATGTTACATTATATATATTGTTACAACTTTCAGGGTGTATTAAAGGATGGAAAAGAAATAGCGGTTAAGAGACTCTTACAGAATTCAAGTCAAGGAATCCAAGAGTTCAAAAATGAAGTTATGCATATTGCCAAACTTCAGCACAGAAATTTAGTGAAACTCCTAGGATGTTGCGTTTATGCAGAAGAAAGATTGCTAGTCTATGAATTTATGCCCAACAAAAGCTTGGACTACTTCATATTTGGTTTGATTTCAGAAATCCTTTATGATCATTCAATTAAGCTGCAAGTGTACTCTCTATCTTGGTGAATGAGAATTTTTTGTTTGAAAAACATATAATAATGAATAGACTACAATATATTATTTTTCTTTTCAACACTTATTATCTTTTATCTACAGAAATTATATATGCAAACAGATTTCCACTAGAGGCTTCGTATTAAATTCTGAGATAATGTGTTAATCCATGCACTATTTAATTACTTCTCAACTTAAGTTTACACTCTTACCACAAGAAAGATATAATTGACTACCTTTTGAACAGATGAAAAGAAGAGCATGTTACTAGATTGGACTAGGCGCTTTGACATTATCAATGGGATTGCTCGAGGTCTTCTTTATCTTCATCAAGATTCAAGACATAGAATAGTTCAAAGAGATCTTAAAGCCGCCAATATTTTATTAGACGGTGAAATGAATCCAAAAATTTCAGACTTTGGACTGGCTAGAAGTTTTGGAGGGAACGAAACAAAAGCAAACACAAGACATGTTGTTGGAACTTAGTAAGTCTCTTATGCTTTGCTGATTGTTAATATGGGTGTCTATGATGGCTTGGCTATATGTTTGATTTTTTTTTCCTTTTTCTTTTTCCTTTGGTTGGATGTGCACAGCGGATATTTATCACCAGAGTACATAATTGATGGAGTTTTTACTCAACAAAATCCGATGTATTCAGTTTTGGTGTATTGGTGTTAGAAATAGTGAGTGGAAATAGAAATAGAGGATTCATTCATCAAGATCATCAATTTAATCTTCTAGGACATGTAAGTGTGTAACTGAATTCTAATAATCATTTGTTATATATGTTTCTAATCTTAACCACAAGCTTTGCAAAAAATATATGCAGGCATGGAAACTATTTATGGAAGACAAAGGGTACGAAATAATTCATGCTCCAATAAGAGATACATCAAATTTATCTTCAATGCTAAGATCAATTCACGTGGGACTACTTTGTGTGCAAAAAAGTCCAGATGATAGGCCAAACATGTCATATGTTGTTCAAATGTTGAGTAGTGAATCCACATTACCTCTACCTAAAATGCCTGGATTCTTCTTAGAAAGAGAAATGGTTGATGAAGGTTCTTCTTCAAGTAATAACAGAAAATGCTCAATCAATGATGTCACAAATAGCATAGTGGAGGCTAGATAGGTAAAATTTCATATGGGGATCAAGAGATTTTTGTATATATACTCTAGAAGTTAAGAACATCTTAGACATCAATTATATTTTAAAAGTTTTATATAGTTATTTAATTATATATATGATTATTTGTATAAACTTACTACTGTACAAGTTAATCTAGTATACCACTATGAAAATTGTTTCTTTCAAACACAGTTAAGGCAACAAACGGTCAACCAGCTCTCATGTGCTCAAAGCAAATTTGTGTTCTGAAAACCAGATGATCAAGAGACATATCAAGAGCGTAGCAGGAAGCTGGAAATCAAAGTTTTGAAATATATATAGTCTTCATGAATGCACTTCTTCTAAATTTGTGTATAATTATAAGAAGGGAAATATAAACAATCTACGTATAATCTCTTCTACTCCACTTCAGCACTTGTCTATTAGTGAAACACATTTGGAGATTGAAATATGTAGGTATGATTATCAATAAATAAACTCCACCTATTCTACACCTGGGATACATAGTCGGTTCGAAGTCCGGATAAAGGAGAAGGGTTGTGTTAGGCCTTTGACAATCAATATAAAAATTTCGTCAAATCTTCATTACATGAATTAAAAACGTTATTGAGTTAAAGCTAGGTCATTATTCGAAAGCAACGCACTGTATGACTTACATACATTGTAACGTCTCCTCTAACAAAATGCCTTGCTTAAATCATGGTATTTCCACTAGTAAGAACATTACGTAACCTTTCCTAATATTATTTACTTAATTACTGAGCCTTTATTATCGCATTCCAATTTTCTGAAAATACCAGAAAATTTTGTTCAAATAAAACCATTCATCCAAGATTCTCTAACAAAAATAGTCACATAATTATTAATAATAGTAAATATTATTCAAGTAATTTCAAATAAAGTTCAGATATAACACATATCCCTCTAAATAAAATAAAATCTTAAGCGATAAGTGCGAAGAAATTCTATGAAAACACTTAACTCATAAACAAACTCCACTATTCGTCCTCGAATTCATACGGAGTCTTCAAAACCTGTGTCACTTAAAGGGTAAGAAATTTTGGAGTGAGAACTAACCACTCGTTCACAGTAGAGGATGAGAATACTATAAAAGTAAAGAATAAAACACAAATAATCAACTTAAAACTCAAGAATGATTATCCTAGTGAAAATCTTAAAATTCCTCGAGTCTTAATTTAAACAATGTAGTTATTTTTTCTTCAAATTACATTATTTGATCAATTTTCAGTTACATTAATCAATCCACATTTATATCAGTCTTCAATCATCTCAATTAACAGTCACATTTATAAACTAACAAACACAGATAAGGTACATAATGCAAAAGCATAAACAATTCACGCAAGAAAATTTTACAGATAACCTAACACAGCAATAGAAAGCACACCTAAACAATTCTTACGAATACATATGATGAATGTCTATTCTTATACAGACAGTGAGCTCACGTGTCAGTTCGTTACCTGTTATCCGACAGTGGTCTTGAGATAGACGTTACGTATTGCTATTCCTACCTCAACCAACATCTCTTCTATCAACATTATGTATCGCCGTCTTCATGGGAATCTTCTTTCGGGTCTTAAGTAGGCGTTAAATGTCACTGCCCTCGTTGAGCCTCATCCTTCTTTAATTCAAATCATTCAGTATTTTTCTCAATCTTTATTCCTCAAACTACAATCCTTGATTCCTTAAACCTTTAAACCTTTAAACTTTATTCCTTAAGCCTTAATTCTTAAACTTTAATTTCTTAACCCTTAAACTTTAATTTTTTAAATCTTAATCCTTAAACTTTAAATTTTAAACCTTAACCCTTAAATCGTACTTCATTATAAACCTTAATGATCTCTTTCTCATTCAAACTCGATTTAATCTCTTTACCCTCATATATTAAATGATCTTAAATTATTATTTTAACCTTATTCTTTTATTAAAAAATCATTACATCCTCACTAATGTTTAACTTTAATACCCTAACTTCTTTGACCGAAACCTATATCCTTCTTTAATACCTCGTCTCCTTCTCTGTTTCCTTTTTATTCTTAATATTTTTCTTTAAACTTTTTCTTATTTTTATAAAATTTCGCACATAATCTCTTTTAAAAATAGGGCTTAACCATCCTCAAGAATCCCCTCAATCACAACAATCCACCAATTTTTTTTAACGATTACCAACAATAATAGTTCTACGGAAGAGAAAGAAGAATTGAGAGACTTTTGCGGAATACTAACGGTTTTCTAATCCTTTTATAAGGATTTGATTTTTGTTCTATTCTATCTCGTTTACTGTGTAAATATTTTTTTTCTCCCACGTATCTCGTTTATATTGTAAACAAGATATGACTAAAAAACTATTTCCCACTTATCACGTTTATACGTTTGTAAAGGTGATACATTGTCACATACATGTTTGTGACTTATCTCATTTATATTGTCAATGTAAACAAGATAAAATACTTGATAAAAATCGATAAATACTATCAAATTAACGTATTCGTAATTAAAATATTTATTTTTTTATTTTAAAAAAACCAAACATTTTGGGAGGAAAAAAAAAGCGAAAAATATTATATATGTCAGGGCTTTTCATAAATGAGAAATATGGACCTATTGAAAATAATATCAAAATATTATAATTAATAGAGTATAAAATACCAACAATGTTAGAGAATCAAGAGGGTACTAGCCAAAAACTAGCAAAATACTTTTGGATGAATCCAAAACCTCTACGTAGATAGTGTTTATGCTAGGCATTATGATGTTTATTTTCTTTATAAATTGGATGGTTCTAAATCTATTTTTTGATTTATCATGTTTTAGGTATTTGGAGAGAAAATGAGGGTGAAGAGACAGAAGCTAATTGAATCAGTTTTCGTAATTCACGTTGCAATGATACTGAACGTATCTCCTCCTAATTTAAATGTGATAAAATATTTAATAACTAATATTTTAAATCATAAATAAATAAAATTAATTACTATATTTATAATTAATGAAGTTGTTCCATTTTTGACTGATTTAAAGTTGGTTCATATATTTTTCCATAAAATACGGGAAGAAGATAACTGTCGTTATTAAGAGGCTTTTAGAAAATTCATCAAGCCAAATACTACAACAATAATTATTCAAAAATGAAGTGGTGAAACTACTTGGCTGCTACATTCATATAAAAGAAAGATTGCTAGTTTATGAATTTATGTGGAACAAAAGCTTAGGCCTTAAGACTCTCTCATAATTGGTCTGGTCTTAAAGTAAGAACTTTATGATTATTCAATTCACCTTAAAATTAAACTTGTAATTGTACTGTTAGTGAATAATTATTTTTGGCTTAAAAAATATACGAAAATATGACTATGCTAAAAAATTGTTATTGTTTTCGTTACCAAACTTTCACTAAACCTTTAATTACATGCAGAAGGCATATATCTGATGTATTCAACTTTGATGTGTGGGCCGGGTGCCCAAAAAATTCAATGATAAAATAAAGAAATAGAGGATTTTGTCATTAAAATCACCACTTTAATCTTCTGATGAGGCATATAAACTTGATCAATTTGAATCACTTTTCATATGGTTCTTATTTAATATTGGTCATAACCTTTTAAAAAATGTGCAGGCATGGAAATTTTTCATTAAAGGCAAAGGGTGCGAAAAAGTCTATGCTCCAGTAAGGACTAAGGAGTAAGTGACACATCAAATATATCTTCAAGGGTAAGACCAATTCATAAGCTCAGATATCGTGTAAGCACTAATTTAGATATTGTTTTCAATAGAGCATCGAATACGCGCGTATTATAATTATTATATCTAACACGACGAGAATGCACAAAAATCTATTTTATTTTGTGTTGAAATATATTTTTTTTAAAAAAAAATAAGAGTAACATACATGAATTGAAAAATTTTTTTATCATAAACATATCATATTATAAATATTTAAACTATTAGATAAAAACAAAGGAATAATTTATAAATCTATCACTGCAAATAAAGAGTCTAAATATATTAATATTGTTTAATTATTAGCTAAAATCTTTTCCTCTTAATTACTGATATCTGGACTGGTCAAAACAAAGAGTAATCTTAGAAGAAAACAATTAGAGGTAGTATTTTTTTAAAAAGAATCTACACTGTATATATATAAACACCAAAAATCCCTTTCACTTCGGCTATGTTTGGTGAGAAGAAAAGAAATAGAGAGAAAAAAAATAATAAAAAAAACGAAATTGAGTGAATTTTTTTTTTTTAAATGTGTATTTGAATAAAAAAAAATTAAAAAAAATATTATAAAAAGATAATTTTATCTTTGTATTATAAAATATAATAAAAAAATAAAAAGATAATATTAAAAGTAGTGAGAAAAAATAAGTTTTTCTTTCTTTTTTTTAATATTGGAGAGAAAAAAAATTAGTAAGTCTCACCAATTTTTTTACATCTCTTTTCTTTTTTCTCTAATTTCTCTTCATAATTAAATAATAAAAAATAATTATTTTTCTTCCTTTTTTTTCTTTTTTCTTCAAACAAACATAACATTCGTCCCAAGAAAACAAAGAAAAATGATATTAAAATTAAACACTTAATAAAAATATGATGCTGAGTCGTTAGTTAGTTGAATTCAAAAGGAGATAAGATACAAAATGATTTTAGTTTAATTAAAATTCATGACGATAGAAGATATATATAAAACAATCATTTTAATTTATTGCACGTCATTTTAGTTGACAAATTCGCGTGACGCTGATAATTAGGTTTCATACACTTGAGGTAGAGGGTACTAATTGAGTACTAAGGAAGATATAAATATCATATGGTAGTTCAAACTTTCATTTGCACTCCATAAACAAGACTCCATTCCCTTCTTTAATTTCCATCTCCTAAAGCATGTGTAAGTTGCTCCATATACCCACGACCACAAGGTACGTTAGTATGAGTAAATTCTTTTAAATGAGCATGAAAATAAAAAGCTAAATGTGAATTATCTATGTTAGTCCAGAAGTTATTAATAAAAAAAAAATAAAAGGTTAATTATTATTCTATTTTTGAATTTGCATCTTTTAAAGTGAAAAAGTTAATAAAATAATAAAGTAAAAAATTAATCACTTGATTTTATAATTTTCATAAAATATGTCTCATTATTTAAATTTAAAATTAATTAATTTTTTACTTTATCATTTTACCAATTTTTTTAGTTTTATAAAATTTTGATCCATTATTCGTAATTAATCACTTTTATTTTATGAGTAACTTATTAAATGCCTTAATGGCAGTTAATTTTTTATTTTTTACAATTAGAAAATGCTGAGGAGTCAATACCTTCTTATCAGTAAAAAATAGAAAATTAATTAGGACCCACTCACATAAATATAGTTAAAATATCTTTTTTAAAAAAAATTTTAATAATTAAAATTTAATAAATATAATCGATTAAATTAAATTATTTTTATTAAAATTAGACCAGACAAATCAATTTAGTTAAAAAATCAGTAAATCAAATTTTGAATCGGTTTAAATTAATATTTTTTAATAAAAAATAATTATAATACCCCTATTATAGAAAAATGACTAAAATACTTCTATTATATATATTTTGAGAACTCTAAATTCTAATCCTTTTCTTCTCTATCGTTATAGGATTAGGATTCAAAATTTTTAAAATTAATATATATATATATAATAAGAGAATTTTAGTCAATTTTTATAATAAGAATATTATAATCAGTTTCTATAAAAAGGAATATTAATTTAGATCGGTTCAAAGTTTAGTTTATCGATTTTTTTATTAAATTGATTTATCTGGTCTAATTTTAACAAAAATAATACAGTTTAATCGATTATATATATATTTAATTTTAATTATTAAAAAAATATTTAAAAAAAGAACGTTTTAGACTTTTTTATCTAAGTGGCTTCCAATTAATTAATAATATTCACTCAAATACAAGAAAAAAAAGGAAAAGAAATAGTCACTTAACATTTTCCAAGAAGTAAATTGCTCTGCGGTTTCACATACAGGTGATATTAACAAAGTGAAGAAGAAAATATGGAAGGTTTTAGCATGTTGCTACTGTGCCTTTCTCTCGTGAACAATGTAGCAGTCTCTATTGCAAGAGACACAATTGATAGAGTACAATTTCTGAGCGATAATGGTGAGACCATAGTTTCAGCTGATGAAACCTTTGCACTAGGGTTTTTTAGCCCTGGAACTTCTAAGAATAGGTATGTCGGAATTTGGTATAACAAAGTTCCAAAACAGAGTATCGTATGGGTTGCCAACAGAAACAAGCCCTTAACAAACTTATCGGGGGTCCTGAAGGTCATCGACAACGGAATCTTAGTTCTTCTTGATCGTAACAACAATAATGTCACCATCTGGTCCTCTAATACAACTTCAACAGCAACACAGGATCCAATTGCAAAGCTTCTGAATTCAGGAAATCTTGTAGTGCGTGAGAGAAGCAAAGGTGATGATGACAACAAAAATTTTTTGTGGCAGAGTTTTGACTATCCATCCGATACAATGCTACCTGGACAAAAGCTAGGGAGAAATTTGGTTACAGGTCTAAACCGGTACCTAAGATCATGGAACAACTCTAATGATCCATCTTACGGTAGATATAGTTTACAACTTGATATAGATGGATGTCCACAGCTTATGATCCGAGACGGCGCAACCAAAAGCGTTCGCATCGGATCATGGAACGGCGTTCAATTTAGCGGACAAGCAGCGGTGGCTAAAAAAACCTCCATAGTTAAATATAACTATGTTTCCAACGAGGAAGAAGAATATGCTACTTATGAGCTTATCAACAGTGTAGCTCCTCATAAATTAGTGTTAGAAACCGATGGAATCTGCCGTCGGGCAACATGGAGTAATGAGGAATCATCTTGGATCACCATTTCAAAAAAGCCTGGAGATTCTTGCGACTACCACGCAACGTGTGGGTCTTATTCTCGTTGTAATAGCAATAGTAACCCTATGTGCGATTGCTTGGATGGATTTATACCAAGTAACGAGCAAGATTCGTATAGCGATTGTGTTAGGAGAACTTCGTTGAATTGCCATGGAGATGGGTTTTTGAAGCATTCGGACTTGAAAATACCAGACACGGAAAAATCATGGTGTAATAGAAGCATTAGCCTTGAAGATTGTAGGGGTTTGTGTTTGAACAATTGTTCTTGTACAGCTTATGCAGCTTTAGATATTAGTAAAGGGGAGAATGGGTGTTTGCTATGGTTTGGAAATCTTAATGATATGGAAGAGTTGACTCCGTCTCTCCAAAATATCTATATAAGAATGGCTGCTACGGAATTAGGTGTGTATATAACTATATATATGCCTCTGTTTTTTTCTTTAGATACTTATTATTTTTTATTATTATTATTTTTTTTGTTGTAACTGTATTATCTTATAACTTTTTAACTTTTCTTTCAACAACACATTTTTTAGAAACTATACAAGAAAGTAAATCGCGCAAGTCCAGAATCCAGAAGAAAAAGACTATCATCATAAGTTGTGTACTGTCGTTCGGATTTTTGGCCTTATTCGTGCTCTCCATTCTCATTTATAAATGGACGTTACAGAAAAAAGGTAAGTATTATTAGATTATTACTGTGTCATTCTTGGAAATGTTATATACTATATTTATCCAAAATAAATATTGCGACTTTTATCTTCCATTTTGGTTCGCCTGTATGAATGTGTGACTTTATATATATATATGAATTCTAGTATCCTATGGTGATTATATAAGTGTGTTTTTAAAATTAAAGTCATATATTTTTTAAGTAACACTTTTTAAAAAGTGTTGTTTAATAATAAAAAAACGTTAATTTAATTTTGGCCACACTTTTTAAAACATTATAGTCATGGTAGCTAGTTACCATAACATAGTCATACTAGAATGACCGATTCTAATATGCATGTACTACGGTGATTATATTGTTACGATGGTTATAGTATTTTAAAAAGTATTGTTAAAATTAAAGTAATTTTTTATAATTTAGCAACGTTTTTTTAAAAAATATTACTAAAAATGCTATTAAAATATATAAAAAAACGTGACTTTAATTTTAACAATATTTCATAATCATTGTAATGACCATAAATATAAATATACTAAAATTCAATATATATATATATATATATATATATATATATATATATATATAACAAAGAGAGTGCGTATTTGATTTTAATACACTGATAGTATAAAATATTTTACATAATTTTTTAATTATATTTATTTTTTTAATAATTATACATGTGTTTAGTATAGAAAATAATTATTTTTTTATATAACAATACGTAATTAAATATATATAAAACATTTGTGAAATAATAAAATAATATTATTTATTTTAATAGTAATATTTTTTAAAACACCACCTTAAACTGCTGTAGTATAAACACCTTAATATATATATACCTTATTAAAGTAATATTTTTTCATCATTTTATAATTCTTTTGAATAACACCTGTAAAAAAAATGTAACTCTAATTTTAAGAAGAGTTGTATTTCGAATTTAGGACAGTAACCACCTCACATTTTCCTACAAGAATCTCCCATAAATATATGTCTCGTTGAATTCATCATCTCACCAGACAAGTAGACCATAATTACTTTAAGGGCCTTCAAGTTGACTTTGTCTGTTGTGCTTTGCTAGTTTTTGCCTATATATGTGATTTTATTTTAAAATATTTTTATTTTTTATTTTTCTTTTCAATGTGAAAGTCAGTCTGTTTAAGAAAATAAAATGAAATGAAAAAGGTAATTCAACAAAAAAGAAATTTAATTATCACAAATATTTGAATCATAGTGAGTCCACTTTTCTGTAAGATGTTGGCTAACGAGCAATGGCAAAATGGTAATGTGGCTAGCCCTATTCTTTCTATATTTTAGGTAGAGCAAAATGTTTTAGTGAAGAGAACACTGTGCATGATCTATTCAATTATATATTTCATTTTTATTTACACTACACCATATGTTACACTGCAGGTACAGTAAGTGGCCACCATAACGAAGAAATAGAATTACCGTTGTTTGATATGTCCACAATTATTTCTGCAACCAATAATTTTTCTGCTGACAACATACTTGGAAAAGGTGGTTCTGGATCAGTTTATAAGGTAATGTCTGAAATAAATATACAATGCCTTTAGCCTATAATACAACATAAAAATATTCTTTATTACTTTTACTTATTATGTCAGTGTTCAATCATTGAAAGTGCCATGAAACTATTTGATTACGTTGTTGGTCTTATATTTTATTGCTAGAATCATTCCCGATTTATTTGGTGGGTTCAATATTTTTCCTTATAATATCTATAATGGGTGCAAATCTATAAGGGAGCTACTTAGATAAAGACGTCAAAAACGTCTTTTTTTAAAGATGTTTTTTAAAAATTAAAATTTAACACATATAATCAATTAAATTGTATTATTTTTATTAAAATTAGACTGGACAAATTAGTTTAGCAAAAAAATTAATAAATTAAATTTAAAATCGGTATAAATTAATATTTTTTTATAAAAAATTAGTACAATTATATATATATATATATATATATATATATTAGTTTTGAAAACTTTAAATTCTAACTCTATAACGATAGAGAAGAAAATGGCTAGAATTTAGAATTCTCAAAATTAATATATATAATAAGAGTATTTAAGTCATTTTTTATAAAAAATAATATTAATTTAGACGGATTCAAAATTTGATTCACTATTTTTCGATCAAACTAATTTGTCTGACCTAATTTTGACAAAAATAATATAATTTAAGTGATTATATGTGTTAAATTTTAATTATTAAAAAATATCCTTAAAAAAAGACGTTTTCTGCGTCTTTATAGGAGCATCCCCCAATCTATAAAATTGATATGCATATTTTGGAAATTTGATTCCTTCTATCAACGAGGAAATTCTTAGCCCTTTTGTCACTTATTCTGCTTAAATATATAGAAAGATTTTATAACTTATAAATGGTTATAATTTCTAGGGTATTTTAAAAGATGGACAAGAAATAGCTGTCAAGAAGCTTTCACGAAATTCAAGTCGAAGACTCCAAGAGTTTAAAAATGAAGCTATGCACATTGCCAAACTTCAGCATAGAAATTTAGTGAAGCTATTAGGATTCTGTATTCAAGAAGAAAGATTGTTGGTTTATGAATTTATGCGCAACAAAAGCTTGGACTTCTTCATATTCGGTTTGATTCTCATAAAACCATTCTCAGCATCATTTTATTGAATGATTATAGTCTAGTTTAGGTAATTAGATATATTTATTTATGTGTGGAAATCTAGGTGCAATAAACTTTACGTGAAGTTGATAACTGAGAATGGTTAGATGAAAATTTAATTAAATTATTTAAGTCATTTAAGGGCTCTCAACTAACAATTTCACGTAAAATTGACTATACCTGAATTTTCACTTTATTTATGTCACAATATTTAGTTAAGTCAATAACTTGAATTAAGTCTGGCAACACATATGACTTCATTTTTATTGATTAAGAAAGTTAAAAAGCTATCTACTAACACTAATTGAAATCTGATCTAAAATTCGACTCATCATTGTTTATTGTCTCTCTCATATAATTTAGAACTTTTTATCTAGTCCAACTCACTCTTTTCCCTTTTTTTTTCAAATAGATTGTGAAAGAGGAAAACTATTAGACTGGCGTAAGCGTTTTTTTATAATAAATGGAATTGTCAAAGGTCTTCTCTATCTTCATCATGATTCAAGGCATAGAATTATTCACAGAGATCTTAAGGCTGGAAATATTCTGTTAGATGACGAATTGAATCCCAAAATCTCAGACTTTGGACTAGCAAGAAGTTTCGTAGGAAATGAAAATGAAGATAACACAAGCCATATCGCTGGAACTTAGTAAGTCATTGATTCTATATTGCTAACAAACAACTAATATTATGATTTTCCTTGATTTTAAATTATATATGTTTGATGCTGCATAACATACAGTGGCTATTTGTCACCTGAATACATTATTGACGGACTGTACTCAACGAAATCCGATGTCTATAGCTTTGGTGTACTGGTATTAGAAATAGTCAGTGGAAAGAGAAATAGAGGATTCACCCATGTGGATCACCACCTTAATCTTCTCGGTCATGTAAGCATAAGTTGTTGGTTTGTTGCCCTTGAAGTTTATTTGCAATTTCCATCTAAATAGCATAATCTATTTGTGTAATTAGTTGATTGTAGTCAACGAATTAACTCATAACTAAATGTATATATAGGCATGGACACTTTTCGCTAAAGGCAAGTGCTTAGAAATGGTGGATGTAATGATTAAAGACCTGATTGATTCACCAGAAGAAGTGATAAGATTAATTCATGTAGGTTTATTATGTGTTCAACGAAGACCAGAAGACCGGCCAAGCATGTCCGATGTGCTTATGATGCTAAGTAGTGAAGGGCCATTGCCTCAACCAAAGAAGCCAGGGTTCTTTATTGAGAGAGATGTGGATTTTGGTGATTCTTCTTCCTCAAGGAATGATAAACTACTATCATCACTTAATCATCTTACAGTTAGCGATGTCAATCCGCGGTAGAGTATGTTAGTATTATAGAATGGTGTTGTCTGTAATGACTAATAACAATTGGTGACTAGCGTGACTATCTCGGGTTGAGCTATATCTTTCTGACACGTGGTAGGTTAACTAGCAAAATTGATTGCATGAATCCAAATTTAAAAGACAATAACTATGCTAATGATGCAATAATTATGAGTGTAAGTAATTAAGTGTAAACAATGAATTAAAAATATCTAGAGAGGGAAAGATAGAGAGAGAGAGAGAGCGTGAGAGAGAGAGAGAGAGTAGGCGTTCGCCTTCACAGTGGAAACCCTTTCTTGTTGCACCGCCCTGTCCGGCGGTCTAGCCACCTATGATCTCGTCTTTTGTAACCACCTTTCCTCTAATCTATTGTGGCTATTGCAACTCCTTCTCCTTGAACAATTCCGTCCAACTTTGTCTGGCCCTCACCGCTGCAACTTTTCTCCGGCAACGCCGCCTTGGTTTGTCATAATGGTGACACATCTTTTGCCTTCTTCTTCCTCCTCTGCTGAACGGTAATCACCAGTTCGTTGTTACTACACACCATCCAATTCTCAACGCTCAACACCATCAATCTAATACGAAGTGAATCTGTTCAACCAACCCCTGTTTTTGACAGATTGGCAGAAGAATCTGGACGTTTTGCTGTGTTCACGCCGATCTTTATCACAGCGTGTCCTCTCTGATGTGGTTGTCATCGTCATTGATGTAGCAACGGCAGAGAAAAGGGACACTGAGATGTACGATGAAGGCAAAGTTCACGCGATGTCACCATGGCCGGCCGTCGGAACATTATCCATCCTCCCAACTGATTCACTCAATTGACAATTATGTCCCTAATAATCATGATTTTCCAACAAAATCCTTATAGTAAAAGACACACAAGTTACCGCGCTTAATATTTAATCAAACGTTAATGATACTCAATCACAATGCACGTGTCATCATCCCATTGCACAGTCAACATGTAGTCATTTGTAGCCACCAAAAGCGTGGCCACCAGAGACACGACCTTATAGAATTGATTATCGCACAACACATACACTATAAGAAGCATCATTTTTTGTGACAAGAAATTTAGTGACAACACAAAAGCCTTCATTTCAAAGTTAAATTATTATAGTTTTGCCATGATTTTTATGTATGTTTGTCATGAAACGTGGCCGTGCATTATTTTTAGTGACAACATGATATAGTTGTCACAAAAATTAAGTCATTTTGTAATAACAAGTTTAGGGTGTCTAAGAATCTGTGTTAATTTAGTGATGAATTTTATTCGTTTTCATAAATTCAATTATAGAATATACAACGTAATAAAAGCGTCGCAATAGCTAAATAATTTAGTGATGACGTATCTGAGATATTACAAAAAAATATGTAGACTTTATGTGGTAATGTATGTATTTATGTTGGTTCTTGCATTGCATGATATATATATATATATATATATATATATATCTTCGATGATCATATCTTCGTATTACATCATTTTGATTCACTTTTTTTGTAAAACACAATTTTTACATTCATTTAAAAAATAAAAGTGTTCAAATCACCAAACTTTCTTTAGTTGTATCATGTTTTTTGGCAAGACCGGAAGAGAAGTATTAGGGGATTAGTAACTTTTGTAATTTGTAGCTATTAAATAGTTATTAATGATATTTTTAATGGTGTGAGATTTCATCCAATAATATGGGATTACTCACTCTTCTTTTGTTGGTTATATATTAGCCAAAATTTAATAAAATTTTTTGCTCCTAAATTTTTTCAGACTGAAAATCCCACTTTCCACTTCCCACTCACTCCCCCGCCTGTATGGTTATTATTTTTGTCGTATCCAACAATCTCGTGCTTTATAACTTCATATCTTATCTAAAGTAACATTCTCAACCAATATATAACACAGTAACACGGATGTAGACAACACTTTCAAGTCCAAACTCCAAAGACATCGCAGGGAATTCTCCCCCTTTAGAATTATCTCATGTTTGATTACAAGAAAAGAATTATAACATCGGCCTTTTCAACTCATTGTAACAACTTATTTTCAACAAGATTCAATTTTTCTCTTTTTCTATTCTTCACTTCCCCTGTTCATTATTTCGACTTCACCTTCCTAAGAAAACAGAGGTGATTGGGTGGTCGGAGAGTGAGGCTGCACACGAAGAGAAATACACATGGTGATGCAGTAGTTAGGAAAATTATATTTTTTGTTTTTAAAATTTGTTAAAAGTTTTAAATATACTTTTAAATTTAATTTTGTTTCAATATTATTCTAAAAGTTTTTAATTTACATCAAATATATTCTTAACAATTAAATTTTCAAAAATTATAATAATTATGTTTGATTTACTTGTGTTAAAAGTTGTTTTTATGAAATTGTTAGTTAATTAGTCATAATTTTTTTTAAAAAATTAGCCACTAAAAGTGTAGTTGAGGCAAATTAAAAATTTTTGGGACAAAATTAAAATAAAATAAAATTTTGAGATATTTTTAATAAATTTCAAAAAAATATATATATTTTATCATTTATTTTGTTTTTTGACCCATTTTGGTAATTGTTGATTGCTTAAGAGATTCGGTTTAATTTTTTATGTAATAACAACATTTATTTTAGTTTAGTTCCATAACTACTAGGCATTCATCTTCTTCACTCTATGCTTTAACCTAATATACCATCTAGCTTTGGTAGATCATAATTAATATAGATTCCATTCTTCTTGTAATAAACAAGATTATTAAAATATTGATGAAACTCTGTTTTCATGATCACATGTACAATTGAAAATGTAAACAGCCGAACGGAAGGCATAATTACCTTATTCCAATTGTACCTGTGCATCATTTTATTGAGGGTGAACTACAAAAAATCATTCGAAATATTTTAGTGTTAACAAAAATATTCGGAATTTTGTTATCAATAAAAACGTTCTCAAGTAATTTAAAACATGTTAAAAATATTAAGTCGTAAACAAATACTTGTTCAATTAACAAAAAACCGTGATGTGACTCATTTATCAATGTCAAAATTTCACTTGCCACATAAAAAGCTTCGTTTGGCGCATTACCTTTTCCGTTAACATATATATAACGTTTAAGTTTATAAATGTGCATTTCTGTCACGTTTTTAAATAATTTAAAAATATTTTAGTCGATAATATAATTTGAGAACATTTGTGTCGACAACAAAATAATTTTTGTGCAATTTTAGTAATTTACCTTTTGTTGTTGAATAACATTATTGCAGATTCTTTTGCAAGAGATACACTATTTCTGTTAGTGAGACTGGACATGTGTAGTATGCAGAGGTTTCATACTTTGCAATAGTTTAGGATGCAGAGGTTTCATCATTAGTAAGACTGGACAAGTCTCAAAATTGATTAAACTTATATGTAATACATTTAGAACTTACAATTCTAATAATAATAGTAGGCTCACGTTATTTATATACATATGCATCCTGAATCTTCATCTACACACTAACTAAGGAAGTATCTCTTGAAACCAAGATTGCTATAAATAATGTCTTTTAAAAGTTTAAACTGATAAGTAAAATTAATCATGTGTCGCAGGAGTTTGACCTGGTCCGCTGTTGGTGGTAGGAGATGGAGGAGAGAAGGGAGGTGTCCTCCTTGAAAATACTGCAAAAGCCACATGGAAAAAAAAAAAGAAAATTAATAATAATTATGGCTTTTTATATGTATACACCTAGAATGAATATACATAGATGTGTGGTGGGGTGTGCTCTCAATCATGCATGCGTACCTGGGGTAATTTGAGTGGAAAGCAGGATGAACAAATGAGCAAGTATGATTATTGTAAGCACAATGAAGAAACGGCAGAAGGAAGAGAGTGAGAAAGAGACGATTCCCATGTTATTGTTGTATGGCAATGTGTTTCTTACTAGTATTATTTTATAGACTCGTGAGAATTGCTATCGAGTATTTCATTGACTCTGTTTTTCAACATAATTTAGTTTAGAATAGTGCTAGGAAATCAGCCAAATATTTTTAGGTGAATCCAAAATTTCTATGGGTTAATATATATGGATGTTTCTTCTACCAAGTATCAGAATGTTTCTTTTCATATTAAATGGATGTTCTTTTATATATTTTTCGAATTTTTTTGTATTGCAAATTTGAATGTCTCTATCTCTTTAAAAATTTCATAGTTTTTTTTTAATTTTATAGATATTTAATTATTTTTACTAAAATATAACTGGATATTTATTTTGTTAAGTATTAGGATGTTTTTTTCATATTAAATAAATATTTTTTTTATATATTTCTCTTCAAGAAGATCAATTAGGCATGCATAGTGCTCTAAGGTTAACTGAATTTTACAATCTGCACTCGCTTGTTTGAATACCAGTTGCGCCTCAGTTACAAGACCGGCATGATTACCCGCATGACTTCACTCCTCTATCTTGCATTTCATGAAAAAGTTGCAATGCTTGGTCACCACATCCATGAAGACTGTAGGCACCGATCAAAGTGCTCCATGAAACAGAGGTTTTCAATTTGAGTACATAGCCATAAAATGGACAACCATATTTCAGTGAAGATAAGTTTTAGCAACTCCGATAACACATCTGGTTCACGAAAGGGATGCGGTTTTTGTTGATAGTGACGAATCCGACGAGTCAGATGTCGGTGATAAAAAAGGAGTGGGTCACGGTGGGAAGGCGGAGAGGGTCTGACGGTGAGAGAGAGAGGTCTGTATGTGTGATTGTTGGAGGTGGGTAGGTTAATGTGAGAGAGAAGATGAAGGTTTTTATAGGTTTTAATTAAGTTTACTTAATCAATTTTAAATTTTTTAAATTTTAAATTTAAAAAATTTAAAATTAATTATTAATATAAACTAGTGTATGTTTCCGTACTTTGTACGGGATAATACATAAAATTATATTAAAAAATTTATTAAAAATTAAATAATATATAATAATTATTATTATAAATATTTTATAAAGTTATAATTAAAATCAAATTTTCAAAATTTTTAATATTAAAAATAATTAGTATTTATCTTAATCAATTTGAGTTTGTTAAGTGATCATCTCACTCGTCCGTTTAAACAACTATTAGGAGTTAGAATCTCGTCTTGTGTATATAGCAATCCATTGGCTAGCGATAAACCCTTAATAAAAGGAGTATCAATACGTAGTTAGAATACGCAGGTACCCAATCCGTCTATACCCGAATGAAAAGGATAATAACTTGACCCGAATCGGGGCAGATTTTGCTCAAGACATGTATCGTCGGGTTTAGGGTGTACCCACCCCGAATATATACATATAAACACTTTTTAGGAATTAGGATTTGCCTCACATCACATATGATTCATAGCTTCAGTCTATACTTTATAGCCATGCAAGATAAACTCAATCATCCTCACCTAAAATCTTCTTTCTTCTTGACTTCTTCACAAAAAAACCGCATAGCTCCTGTCATGTTGTTGTTGAGTCCATCGTCGCTTATCTATTCACAACTCCCATCTTCCTTCACAGCTAGAGACAAACTCACGTTTAATATAGAGGGGGCATTTGCCCCCACAAATTTTTTTAAACAAAAATTAATACTTATATACATATATACCACTTATTATATTATATTTGTCTCAAAATAAAATATAAATAGTTCTTTTGTATTTTATGTTAAAAAATATTTTGTTAAACTTAACACATAATAATAATTATATTGTTAAATTTGATTTAGTATGAAAAATAAATAAATATACTAAAAAATTAGTGATAATTAATTATATTATATTAGTTAATAAATTAATAATTAAATTAAAACTTAGTTTTCTAATTAAATACAACTTAAATTATTAGTAATTTTTTAAAAATTGTTTAAGATAAAAAAATATATTATCTATGTATTAATATATTGTAATTATTTTGGTTAAAAAAATTATTTATACTATAAAAATTATAATAAGTAGATTTGACAATTAAGCAAAATAATTATTTAAAAATATATATAAAAAAAATATTTAATCTTGTTAAAATAAAAAAGTCCTTATAAATATTTTTTGGTTATTTTAAATATTATACTATGTGTATGAAATTATATTTTTATTATTTTAAATATTATAATAATGATTGTGTGTATATTTCTAGTTCTTATCAATATGTATTAGATAGTTCTAATTTTAAATTTTGAATATATCTAAACCAATTTAGATTGATCAAGTGATCAACTTAGTCGACCGCTTAAATAAGTATTAAGGGTTCGAATTCTGTCTCGTATGTATAGCAACTAGTTGTCGGCCAATTGTAGATTCTTAAATGGAATTCAAATTTATGACGGATTAGTCCTTAACTTGTTGAATATCGTGGGAAGCAAAAAAAAATATCTATACCTAAATTTTATTATATTTTTGTCCCCGTTACTAAATTTTTCTAGGTCCGTCACTATTCACATCTTATGTCGTCATCGCTGCTCATCCCGAGTTTCTTTTCTCTAAGTAAATCTCCCTCTCTCTCTCTCTCTCTCTATCTCTCTGAGTCTGTTCTTCTATTCAAACATTGATATTTAATTTATAAAAAAATTGATTTTCATATTTTATAAAATAGCATACTGACGGTAATTGTAAATATGACGCTACTTAAAATTAAATAAAGTAACATAGATACAATAAATAAATAAAATAAAAAATAACTTAATTTTATATAAAATTTACCTATAAAATTCTATATCAAAAAATGAATTTAATTTTAGTATATTAATAATATAAAATATTTTATATAATCATTTAATTCAATTAAATTTATCTATTTAGGTCATTATTGAAAATAAATTTAAGATACCAACATACAATTACTTTAAATTAAGCAACAATTATCAATACTATATAAGGGACACACTATTGCACTAAGAATGATTGGCATAAGGAATAATTTTCTAATTTTCTATACTAATATTAAAAAGTTTATGTAATACTATATAATAATATTATCATTATTAATACTATATGATATCAAAACAAAAAAAATTACCGTACTAATATAATATTATTAATATTATATAAATCATCTTTGTATTTATTTTTCTGTGCGTATATAATATTTAATTAACACATTAAGACATATATAATATTTTGTTAATATATATATAATATAAAATGATTTATAAATTATTATTAATTCGTATATAATGTATAATTAAATTTAATGAATTTAATTAGAATAAATAATAAATTATTTATTTTATTTCAGACTTTATAAATGAATAAATTAATTAACTAATATAACAAATTACAATTAATGTAGTAAAATTAATTAAGTAATATATATTATAATAAATTATATTAATATTTAAACATCTAATCAAAACAATTAGCTGATATAATTAAGTCATGGTAATAAATTGTATTGAATGAGTTAAAATAATTAAATTGAAAAACACTCTTTAGAGCATGTCATGTCAGCTCTATCATTAAGTGCAGATATTCGATTTTTATATAATAGAATAGATAGATTAATATAGTTTTGTTTAGTTTTTTGCTGGTAACCTCTTGGTTCCATATACTTTTCCTTTAATTTAATATAATTTTTTAAAAAGTGACTTATGTTGGATTGTTTTTATATAAATTAAAATTGACAGTTAAAAATCGTTAGATAATTTAATAAATTTGACTAAATTATTATTTAACAATTTTTAAGTATCAATTTAAAAAAAAAAAAACCACTTACAAAACTTTACCAATTTTCTAAAAAAAAAAAGAGGCCGGTTGCATTGCAGCAAAGGCTACCTTGAGGTCAATGGCAAAGTCAAGAAACTTCATTAGTCAACGTATGAAAGTTTAAATTTATAACTAAATTTTTGGAAGAATTAGTCAATTAATAATAAGAGAATTATAGTGTACAAAGCAAAGTTTAAAGATATGCTTACGTGGTAAAATTTAAACTATACACTCTAAAGTCACATTTTTCACTCAAAACCGTAACTCTTCACAAAAAAAAGCGTCACCTAATGGAAAAAAGTAAATTAGAAGATTTAAGAGAAGAAATAATTAAGTTATCAAAATTAATAGATCAAAAATTAATGCTTTTAACTAATGTTAATTGTAATGACACCGAATTCTTAAAATCAATACAAAATGATTTTTCTCAAAACCTTTATTTTACTATAAGTTTTATTGAAGGACTTCAAAAACCTGAAAAAACTTATTTTTCACACGGAATTTCTAAAAAATGTTACCATGGAAATGATTCCCCACATCTTTATCATACTTTCAACCCATAATTAAATTCTATAGTAGATATGCTTGAAGAAATATTAGTATCCATAAAATTTCAAAGGGATAAGGAAAAAGAGAATCCCAAAGAAGAAAAATTTCAAAATATAATCAACATAACAGATCTAAAAGTAAAACCACCATTGAAATTATGAATATTGAAGAAAAATTAGAAGAAGTTACAATGCTTTTTAAACAATTAAAAATGGCTCAAGAAAATAATATTATGAAACATGGTTTTCAAATAGAAGAAGAGTTAGTAAATTCTGAAAATATAGAAAATGAAGAATACATTCTAGATTATTCAAGTGACGAAGAACCAGCAATTCCAATACAAGTAAAAAATGAAGCTAGAACATCTAAAGATAATCAATCTCAATTTAAATGGGAAACAGGTTTTGATAATTATGCTTTTAAAAAAGGATTTATAAATAAAGATTCAAAATATACAAAAATACCATCAAAATACGTTCCTAAAATCCAGGAAATTGAAGGAGAAAGAATGCTTGACTTAGACTGTAAAAAGAATGAAAAGAAAATTTTCGAAAATTGGTTGAATTCCTTTTTATTAGAAGCCTTTACTAATTCAAAATTTAGTGAATTGTCTGGAAGAGATATTTGGAATTACATAGGGTTTCATACTAAAGGAACTATAAGAGATTATATGACATCAATAGAGAACCAAATAATAGAAGAATTAGCAACAAAAACAACAGCTTATGATAAAATATTATATATAATGATGATTCTATATAAAGAATTTTTTGGAAAAAATATTATAGATCATAGACAAGAAGTCTATAATAAAGAATATCAAGAAACAAAAAACCATTTAGCTAATATTCAGATATATGATCTATGTAATGTAGAGTCTTATATATGTGAATATAGAATACATTATTACAAATTAAAAGAAGAAGATAAAAATCATTATCTTAGTATGTATATAACAAAACTTCCATATCCTGCTAATGAATTTATAATGGGAAGATTTATAAGAGAAATAAATAGAGGGACAATTGAAAATAATTTTGGTGGAGCAACCTCTGCAATAAGAGAGGAAATAAAAGAACGTTGTATGCAAGAAGCGACTCAAAAAAGATTTGCAAATATAATTAGAATTTGCTATCAGGATAATGAAGAAATACCCCAAAAATATGGTCTTAATAAAAATTTTCAAAGAAAAAGAAAATATCAATTTGGAAAAAGAAAATACTATCCAAACTGGAGAAAAAAGAGGTACTTTAGAAAAAGAAATAACAATAAAAACAAAAGACAAAAAATGACTATTGCCCGAATAAAAAAGAAAATTGCAAGTGTTGGTATTGCCAAGAAGAAGGACACTATGCAAATGAATGTCCCAAAAAGAAGAATAAAAAAGATCTTACTAAGCAAATAGAAATTGCTAAGTCTTGTTTCATAGAACCATTAGAGGAATCTGATGATAACTTAGACTATATTTTTGAATATCTCCAGAAACAGACTCAGAGATTGAGTAATAATGCCACATTTATTACTATAAAAATAACAGAAAATTTATAAATGCTTTCATAGATTCTGGAGCAACACAATGCTTTGCTAGTTCAAATATAAAACTTGATTGGAAAAAATTAAAGAAACCATTAAGAGTTAGAATAGCTGACAAATCAATACATAAAATTGACCAAAAAGCAGAGATGGCTGAAATTTTTATTCAAAATTATAGGTTCATTGTTCTATCTATATATATGTTAGATTCTGGAATGGATTTTATTATAGGAAATAACTTTTTAAAGCTATATCATCCATTCATTCAAGAATTAACATATATAGTTTTAAAAGCTCCACACGATTCTTCAATAAATCAAAAATCAAAACGTATAAAAATACCAACTACTACTATAGATAAGATTCTAAAATTTAAAATATTTTCTATCTTAGAGACATGTTATTTAAATTTATACTTTCAGATAAATATTCTAAAAAATAATCTTGAAATAAAGATAGAAGAACTTTTGGATGAAATTTGTGCTGAAAATCCTTTAGATGTTAAAAATACAAATAACGAATTAGTAAGCATTAAATTAAAAGATCCTACAAAAGAGATAAATGTTCCAAATAGAATTCCTTATTCCGCAAGAGATAGAGAAGAGTTCTCATTAGAATGTAGAGATCTTTTGGAAAAAGGAATTATAAGATTAAGTAAAAGTCCTCATGCGACTCCAGCCTTTTATGTCGAAAACAATAATGAAATTAAAAGGGGAAAACGAAGAATGGTTATTAACTATAAGAAGATGAATGAAGCAACTATTGGTGATGCTCATAAACTTCCAAGAAAAGATTCTATTTTAGAAAAAAATCAAAGGAGCAACTTGGTTTTCATCTCTTGATGCAAAATCAGGATATTGGCAACTTCGTTTAGACGAAGAAACAAAGAAATTAACTGCTTTTACTGGCCCAACAAAAGAATCAACAAGTGTATTACTCTATGAATGGAATGTATTACCATTCGGATTAAAACAAGCCCCAGGTATTTATCAAAGATTTATGGAAGAAAATCTAAAAGAGTTAAATGAATTTGTTTTAGTGTACATTGATGATATACTAATTTTTACAAAACAGGATAAAGAAGATCATCTTCAAAAATTATTAATAGTTTTAGAAAGATGTAAAGAAAAAGGATTAGTTCTTAGCAAAAAGAAAGCAAGAATAGCAAAACAAGAAATAGAGTTTCTTGGATTAATTCTATCCACCCAAGGAAAGCTAAAACTTCAACCAAATGTTCTAGAAAAGGTAAATTTATTTCCTAATAAAATAGAAGATAGAAAACAATTACAAAGATTTTTAGGATGTATAAATTATATTTCTGATCAATAATTTTTAAAGAATATAACAGAATACACTAAAAGCTTATTTCCAAAAATAAGTACTAAAAAAGAATGGAAATGGGATGAAAAAGATAGTATGCAAATTCAAAGAATTAAAGAATTATGCGAAAAACTTCCAGAACTTTATATTCCAGAAAAAAATGACTACTTAATAGTAGAAACAGATGCTTCAGACATAACCTGGTCAGGATGTCTAAAAGCTAAGAAAGCTATAAAAGGTTTGGAACAAGAAAAAGAATCACTAGATTCTAAATATTCCCCAAAGGAATTACTTTGCAGGTATATTTCAGGGACTTTTACTCCAACAGAATAGAGATATACCACTCATGAAAAGGAAACTCTAGCAGCAATTAAATCTCTTAAGAAATGGAAAATTGATTTACTACCCAGAGAATTTACATTAAGGACAGATTCAAGTTACCTAACAGGTTTCATACGATATAATTTAAAAGTTGATTATAATCATGAACGATTGGTAAGATGGCAATTATTTTTATTACAATATCCAATAAAAATTGAATATATTAAGGGTGACAAAAATGTTATTGCAGATATATTAACAAGAGAATGGAGTTCGTCTACAACGCATTAGATCAAGAAATTCAAAAATATGAGCAAGAACTCGAAAAATGCAAGCATTGCCAGCAAATAAGGACACAGATCCAATCCCTCAAGAAGGCCATTGAAGCAATGAAATCAACACAACAAGCAAAACCATCAGAGTTCAGCCAGCTAAGCATGGTGGACAAACAGGTGAAGAAAAATTTCAGAAAATAAAACAATTGCTGAAATTATTAAAAATCCACACAAGACAAAAATATTATGTGATTTATAATGGCCCCATGAAAGGAGTATATGATGCCTGGGAAAAAGCAGCACCATTCACGTATCAATCAAAAATAGTTCATAAAGGAGGATTTTCAACACTAGAAGAGGCAAAGAAATCCTTCAGGGAATATGAAGCTCTTCATCCAGAACAAACTCTAAAAAGAGCAGATAAAGCTCCGATTCAAGCCCAGAGAACAGGAATAATGAGAAATATTCCTACAAGAGCTGAAATCAAGGAAAAGAAAAGGGTCTGTAGATCAAATCTCAGAGAAACCCTTAACATAGTCCTAAATTGGACTGAAGAAAAAAGGGCAATTTTGGGATATTATCCTATTGCCAAAGAACAGCTAACAAAGCTAGTTATATTTCCAGATGCTTCCCCATTGGACACATATCAGTTTTTCCAGTATGGATTAATTGATACAATTTTAATTTTTAATGATCTAAAAATTATTAGTGAGTTTCCTGCAGGATTCGTTGATGCAGTAAAGAGATTTAAAAATATGATTGACAATGTAAATCCAAGGGATATATCCCTAAAATTTACGAATAGTCAACCTATTTTTAATGAAGAAGAAGAATGCTTGGTTCCAGCACATCAAGTAATATTCATGTCCGTCTTCCCAGGAAATTTTCAACCAATTGATCAGGTTCAAGATTTTACAATCTACAGTCATGAAGGTAGACTAGCCAGCACACTAGCAAGGGTCTTCGAAAGAACTCAAAAGATAACAAGGGAATATCACACAAGAATCAATTATAAAAGTAGAAATACTCTACTTGTGTCCAGTAAAAGAAATGAAATTGAAGAAAGAGAGATGAGACTCTTGGTAGAGTTTGAATCTGCATTCTACAATCTATCCGGACTCTTAGAAAAGCTCCCTGAAGGGATAAAAAGGAATCTCTGCTATTTGATAAAAAACAGAGAAGACCACAAGTGCCAGCTGTGTGTCTCAGAAATATCTGAAGAAAGCAATAATGAAATGGGATCCACCCACATGATAAAAGAAGAAGACAGCGCATCCAACCACATAAAAGAAGAGGACAACACATCTGAAGCATCCCTCGATATTATTGCATAATGACGTAAGCGCTTAGGTCATAAAGCACCAACAATGTAGCTGGTGCAAGATAATAAACAATGACGTAAGCAATGATATCATAAGAAGGGTAAGGATGGGAATTGTCCATCAGACCCAACCATTATAAATAGATTGCTTAGGCAATTGTAGAAGGCATCAGAAAACAGAAAGTAGAAGGCTAAGAGTACTCATATGCTAGGAGAGTAAGGAGGAAGTTGCCGAGGCGATTCTGTAGTCTGACAAAAGAATTCCCTTAGGAAAAAATAGTTTTAAACTCCCCTCTGGAGTTAATATCTATAATCTCCCTCTAGAGATAAAAACATCTTATGTAAAATGTACTAAATAAAGGAAGTTTTTCTCCAGAAAGGTACGCCTTTATCTTAATCTCTTAGTTATGAATTATTTAGAAAGCTTAGAATTAACGGAAGAATCTGATTATTATAGATTAACTGCTTTATTAGATAATGAAAAATAGGCTGTTCTAAAACAGAACTAAATCTCAAATCAAATGAAAATTTTAATAAACAAAGTCTTTTAAAAGAAGTATTTAATAGAAAAAATATAATATACTATGGAAAAATTCAACTTGAAGCCCCTGTAAAAATAAAATCTGCTAATGGAGAACTTGAAATAGCCTTGATAAATGATGAAGAATTAAGTAAACAGATTGAGAAAATTAAGGATCAACGAAAAAGATCTAAGATTGGATGGATTCATATTAGTACTATACAAGTTTTAATTAAATCTACATATATGAAAGGAATTAATTCACCAATAAGTTTAGCAATCTGTGATAAAAGAATTACTGATGACCCAATAGATCAAATAATTGGAATTGTTCATGGAAATTTGGCAAATGTAAATGTTAAATTTAATGCCCATCTTGGATATGCCATACCTCTATCAACCGAAAATCTTGGTAGATCTATAAGTTTAGCTTATAAATTTCATAGAAAAAGTTTAATGGAACAAGATGATGAACCATTTTCAATTACATATGCAATAAATTATGCTTTGACGAATAGTCATCATAGTATAATATTCAAAAATAGAGAAAGAATTTATGTTGATGAATTATTTCAGAAAATTGTAAAAACAGAAATACCAAAATATAAGGCTATTGAAAACCCAGTTCTATTATTAAAAGAACCATCAAAAAGATCGGTTTCATCAAATTTCCAAATAAGAGAATCTAAAATCAATAGTCCTTTAAGTTTATCTAAGTTAAAAATTAAAGAAGAAAATTCTGAAATTAAAGAACTAACAAAAAAGGTCGAAAAATTAAATGAAACCCTAAACACTAAATTATGACAATAAATAAAGAAGAAATATATGTAACTTATCAAGACAAGAAACAAGAGCTCTTTGAAAGAAAAAATCGTTTAAATTATTTACAGTTTTCTGAAATAAATCAAAGAGCATTTGAAGCTCTAAAAATAATCTATGACAAGTTGAAAAGAGAAGTTGAAGAGCTAGAAAAATTAATAAAATCTCTAGAAAATAGTGATGAATCAATGATAGAGTTTGCAGAAATTTTAAAATAAATAATGAAGCATAAAAAGATTGAAAAACCAGAAAATAAAATAAAAAGAAAAAGGACGAGAAAATTAAAATAAAGGAGTATAAAAGAGAATTAAATAATCTTCAGATCAAAATTGATGATCTTATAATAAAAAGGATAGAAATAAGAATAAATATAAACAAGTTGGAATTAAACTTAAAAAAATTTATAAATGCCTGGTAAACCATATTATGACTTAAAAGAATTAAAGCTGTTGAAAGAAAAAATGGAGAATGAAGTTGAAAAATTAAAAAGATATTTAGAAACAAGAGAAAGTGCAGAAATAAAAGAAGTTATTGAGGATTTAAGAAATTATATTAAAGAAAAAGACAAACAAATAAAAGATTTTATACACAATAATCCATGTAAAAGAGAATATTATAAACTAAAACAAGATTGAAAAACTATAAATCAAAATTATACATCAAGGACTAGTAATAAATGATCATATAACAAATACAAGAGAAATAGTAGAGATGGTCAATACTTTAGATTATGAATTTGCAAATTATTTTTATAAAAATCCTTTAAATAAAGTACCACCAATTGAATCTATACAAATTATAAACTTATTCAAAATAAAATATGAAGAGTTAATAGAAATTTCGAAAAAGAAATTAAAAGAAAGGTCGGCTTTAAAAATTGGTATCAGAACCAAGTTAATGATTAAGGGTAACACTTTTTCTTTAAACAACACTTTTAATAATACGCTTTTAAATCAATAAAACAAAAATCTATAAATCTGTACAAAAATACATCTTTACAGTAGATGCACCCTTAATAATATCATAGTAAGCCAAATTAACCAGCAACCTTTACATTAGATGATTAGAGTATACGTTTTACTATAAAATATATTTTATAAATGTATGAAACAATATAGGTAAAAATCTATAAGTACGGAATAACTGATTTTGTAGTTATTCTTTTAGCGAGTTCTATAGTAATATTAATTTTAGTGATTAAAGATGGCATAAATTTGATTTATAAATAAAATATTATCTAAAAATATTATTTATATAAAAAAATTAAATTTATGACCAAAATGATTTTCTCTCTTTCTTATAATTTTTTATGATCATTTTTATCAAAATAATTTTTTGATTATATTTATAATTATTATTTTTATTTTTAAAAAATAATTTTTTATAATTATTTTTAAAAACTAATTTCTTATAATTATTTTTATTAACATGATTTTTTATAAATATTTTTACTTTTTATTATTTTTAATAATTTCTAAAATAACGTCAAAATTATTTTTTAATTATTTTTATTTTAAAAAAATAATTTTTTATAATTATTTTTATTTTTATTTTTATCAAAATAATTTTTTTATAATTTTTTTTTGTAATTTTAAAAAACTAACACCAAAATAATATTATCTCTTATAATTTCTTATGATTATTTTTAAACTAACACCAAGAGAGAAAATATCATTTTGATGTTAGGTTCTCAAAATTACAAAAAAAAAATAATTATAAACAAATTATTTTGGTTAAAAAAAATAAAAATATTTATAAAATCATTTTGGTGTTATTTTAGAAATTATTAAAAATAGTAATAATAAAAAATAATTAAAAAATAAAAATAATTATAAAAACTTATTTTAGTAAAAATAATTATAAAAAATTATTTTCTAAAAATAAAAATAATAATAAAATAATTATTATAAATATAATTAAAAAATTATGTTAGTGTTATTTATTTATTTTTTTATAATTATAAAAATAATCATTGAAATTATAAGAGAAAGAGAATTATGTTGGTCATAGATTTATTATGTCATGTATCAATGTTTTACTTATAAGTCAAACTTATATCATTTTTAATCACCAAAATTAATATCACCATAGAACTTCCTATTCTTTTATTAACAAAATGTTTTTGTAAATGAAACTAGTGGCATCTAGAAATTTTTTTTTTGTTGATTACTTATATTTTTAATATAATTTAATAATTATTTTAAGACTTGTGCAAAATTAAAAAAAAAAACTGAAACAGAGAAATTATATTAAAATTGCTGCTAATCTATTATACTTTATTGTATATTTCTAATTTTACAACCAAAATGTGTCACATATCATTTTCACATATCATTTTCTCATTGTAATTAGAATCAAATTTTTTCTTCTAAAATTAAAGAATTCTCCTCTCCTCCTTACTAATTTTACAACCAAAATGTGTCACATATCATTTTCTCATTGTAATTAGAATCAAATTTTTCCCTCCAAAATTAAAAAAATTTCCTCTCCTCTTTACTAATTTTACAACCAAAATGTGTCACATGTCACTCCCTCATTGTAATTAGAATTAAATCTTTTGCTCCAAAATTAAGAATTCTTTCCTCCTCCATACTAATTTTACAACCAAAATGTGAGATATCACTCCCTCATTACAATTAAAATCAAATCTTTTTCTCCAAAATTAAAGAGTTCTTTCCTCCTCTATACTAATTTTACAACCAAAATGTGCCACATATCACTCCCTCATTATAATTAAAATCAAATCTTTCCCTCCAAAATTAAAGAATTCTCTCCTCCTTTCTTTTTCTTTCTCTATCTCTATCATTCCTTCAACCACTTTATCTATTTTATATATCATTATCAGTATCAATGACTAATTACTAATTTGACAATCAAAATTTGTAACATAATATTTTTAATTACATTAAAATTAAAATTAAAATTAAAATATACCATATATTACTATTTAATTTAATAATCAAATGTGTCACATAACTAGGGATGTTCATAGTTTGGTTAATCCAAAAACCAAACTTGTTTTTGGGTTAGCCAGAAATATAATTTGGTTAATTAACCAAATTGGTTTTATATGATAAAACTAGTTATTAACCTGTTAGAAAATTCAAAAATCGATTTTCAACCGGTTATAAAAATAAAAACCAGTTTTAAAAAAGAACCAATTTTAAAAAAACCGATTTTTTACATAAAAAAATGGATTTTTCAAAAAAAATTTTAAAAATTAATTTTTAACAGGTTAAAAATTTTTACAAAAAAATCGGTTAACCAATTTAAACACAAGAGTTGTATAAAATTTGGTTTTGATTTTGATTAATCGGTTAAAAACTGATTTTTAAAATTTGGTTTTGGTTAACAACTTTTTAATAATATGGATATGATTTTTAAAATTGTTTTATTAAATTGGTTAACCAAAATGTGGTTATAATTTTTTAATTGGTTAACTATAATTTGGTTATTTTATGAACACCCCTACATGACACTCTCTTATTAAAATTGAGAGAAAATATTTTTTTTTTCAAAATTAATAAATTTTTTTCTAAATTCTCTCATCTATCTCTCTCCATTTTGCTATTTCTCTCTACTATTTTCACTCTATATATAATTTATAGTTTATATTAGTAATTTGACAAATCAAAATATGTCATTCGATATTCTTTTATTATAATTAAAATAAATTTTTTTCTTTCAAAATTAACAAACTCTCACTCTTACTCTCATTCTTCATCTTTATCTTTCTCTCTTTTCTCTTCTTTTCTATTTTTTCTACCTTTCTATTCTATAGAAAACAAAATTAACAAAATAATATAATTCAAATAAAAAATTTTATGATTATTATATACATATTTTTTTTAGTTTTAAATTTTCACCACTTATCTTTTTAATCTATATTTTTATTTCTCTTCTTTCAAATATTTATTATATATAATTTAGAGAGAATACTAATGTTATAATTAAAAGTTAGAATCAAGATTCAATTTTTTTTAAAAAATAAATTTTGAGTTAATTTTGTAACTATCATTAGTATAATTTTTTTATGCTAATATCTAATTATATTTTTATATAAATAGAGAAAAAAATATTAATTTTATAACTATCAGTATAATTTTTTTATACTAATATCTAATTATATTTTTATATACAAAGAGAGAAAAAATATTATTTTTAAATAACAAGTATAAAAATTAATTATTTCTATTTATGCAACAGACTTAACACCTAATTAAATATAAAAATATACTTATATACACGTTAAATTATTTTAAATTTTTGATAATAAATATTAAAATTAATTATTAATAAAAAATTAAATTTTTTATATAAAATAATAACTAAAAAATTTATTAATTGATTTTTTATCTACAGATATCTTAATTTTTTTAGTCAGAGACTTTTGTAATCTACGACATTTTTTTGTAAAAATAGTTTGATTTTATAAATTTTTTGTGATATGTATAATTTATACTGTAACACCCTACCACACAGAGCCTTACGCTTAAGTCGTAAAGTAGAGGTGGCGAGGTATTACGACTTCTAAAAAAAATAAAAAATAAAATACATACTTATAGTAGTAGAAAGAAGATAATAGACTAGGAGCCTTGAAAAATGGGTAAAACAAAATCGCAAAATGAAAAGCGCCACGCTCCGGAAACGGAACAACTTGCGTGTGAGTCAAACTATAACTATCAAACGTAAGATAATAAAAGTATGAATAGAAAACCAAAGGTACAAAATAACAGGCTCCTCACTCAGTCCGCGAAGTCAAGACTGGCCGGAGAATATTTACATATATATATACTTATCCAAAACCCAAAATGTACATAAACAAAACCCTGCCTCTCCATAAACCTCTAGGAGGATAAAAAAGAATAAGTTATGCAGAGAGAAAGTTAAGTACGTGTATATACATCACTACACACCAAAATAACCCAGTAACCACTTCGCTTCAGGTGTCCAGACGCCTAATGAGATACCTTTCGACCTGCATCTGAAAAACAACAATATAGTATGGAATAAGAACCGGAGGTTCTCAGTATGGTAAAGGTGCCCGCATAGTTAATATAAAAGGTCCCGGAGAGCCATAGGCATTCCTAGAACTTCGACACTCAGGTTTCAACTTAAGAATTCAACTAAACCAGAAATTAGGTAAGTTGTCTAAGGTATTCTAATTCTGAATCTAAATTTAACCTAATAATTCACATTCTGTCTCCTCTAATCCTCCAAATCATTGGCGGAACAATTCTCTCTCCTCACACCTTCACCAAGAAGGATTTCTCAGAAAACATACACATATAGTTCAAGCAAGAAAAGCACAGGTAGAGAAGCATTTACAGCAAGTAGAACAAGTAGCGGATAAGCAGAATTAACAGTTAAGTAAACCAAAACAATGCACACTCAAGCAAACAAACAAATGCATATGATGTATGCCTGTCCTATGACTGATGAGTCTCATCTGTCGGTTATACAGCCAACCCGATAAGTCCTGGTAGTTAACCATTGGACAGTCCCTCTGTGCGCGCATCCCCAAGCTCAATAATATTCCATGGAGTCAAACTCCAATCTCAAATATAATATTCCATGGAGTCACACTCCAAGCTCAATAGTATAGTATTTCATGGAGTTAAACTCCAAGCTCAAATATAATATTCAATATTTATATATATATATATGCATGCCCATGGGGGAATCCGGGGAGTTAAAGTGCCCGGTCACATCTTGCGACAGAGGGTCAACAAATAGTCTCAAATACACAAGCCACATCATAATCTCTTTCCCTTTTAAAATATTACCTCAAATCAAAACTCCAATTCTTAAAGAAATTTTGTCAATATCTCCTCTAAGACTCAAATTTCTGCCACCCTTCAAGGGTCCCAACTATCAAACCAAACACATCTCAATCCTTTAAATTATTTCAAAATTAAACAAATACTAATATTAAATCTTTTTCCAAAATCAACCAACTTCAACAGCAAATTATTAACAACAGCTGAACCACACATTCTATTCCATATACACAATCCATCAATTATACATTCAGTCCATTCCTATCTTAAGGTCTTCTAGCCTGAATTTTCACGTGACATTAAATGTTAACTACGAGAAACCAAAACCATACCTTCGTGTGGAATCAAAATATTCAAAACTTAGGAGAAGCTTTTTGAATGAGCTATCGAAGAAGAAAATGTCCAGAATCGTCTGTGCCTCCTAAATCTTTCGTTGGCCAAACTCAAAGAGTAGAGGAGTTACGTCACCGTTAACTTCCACCGATCAAAAATGGTACCAACGTGTAGAAGAAGAGGATACGAATACTTTTACCGAATTAGATTTTTTATTGGAGTTACGGATTGCAAAAAATCGAAGCCGAAAATCCAAAGGAATTACGTTTTCACGCTTCTCGCTCTCAGCTACGCACGTCTTTCTTCACCTCTTCACCGCCTTATTTCTTCGTAAGTTATATATGTATATATAAACAAGACTTATGCTAGAAGAAAGAACATAATATTATATATATATATATATGAAAGTGACCGAATACTCTTTCTGGTTTCCTTAGTAGAACTAGCAATGAATAACGCTAGTAATAATAATAATAATAATAATAATAATAATAATAATAATAATAATAATAATAATAATAATAATGCAATGAATATCTCTCCTAGAATCCTAGAATCTCGTTTTCTCTATTTTGATTTTTACTGTGCTTAATATTCTCCAACTATATTTCTTATATTACAACAATAAATGATATATATATAAACCTATACTACAATTTAATGCTTACGGCAATAATAATAATAATAATAATAATAATAATATGAATTTGATTGAATTCAAATAGTTATAAAATTAGTTCAATTACTGATAATAAAATAATTTTTAAAGGTAAAAATCTTCAATTTATAAAATAAATTATAACTTATTTATATTTATATTTTTAAAATTAAAGGTCATCATATATATTATTAAAATAAAATAGACCATAATTTTAAAAAATTTATATTTCTGTAATATTATTATGATGGAGTAAAAATACTGGTATAAAATTAATTATGTACGAACGGGTAGCTACAAAGAAGTTCAGATGATAGACGACCAAGCTTGTCAACTGTGGTAAGTGGTATCGAGTTGTTGCGAATCCACACATTAGTAGGAATCTAGGAGGTATTCAATTTTGGATCCACCCAGTACTATAAGGTATTAATTATTATTAATTTTTTACATTTGAGGAATAGATTTTAATTAACTAAATAATGAAAAATTATAGAAAAAAATTTTAAATAATTATTTGAGTCAATGTGCTAGTAAAAAATAAATAATAAATAAAATTATGTAAAAATTTTAAAAAATAAATATAATAAAATAAAAATCGTTGGATCTATGTTACTTTTTTTTAACCATTTATTTTTTGTGTATTAACTTTTGTACAAAATAATAAAGCATCAAGAAAGAGTTAATATTTAAAATGTCTCCTAAAATTTGACTTTTGACGTAATTTAGTTATTAAACTTTTAATTGATTCTAATTGTATTATAAAATACTGACTTATGTCTTAATTTGGCTCTTTCATCGTTTTCTGTCACCGAAAAGTTGACCTGATAATTTTAGTTAACACTTGGCATTGTCAAAACGACGTCGTTTAACTCTTGGCGCCGAAAATATTTAGAAATGTCTTTGTGTGACATGAGAAGGGGTTTAAACAAAAACCCAAACATTAATTACTTCAAAAGTAAAACCCCAATTGATCCTTCTTCTTCCTCCTCCTTCCCTCGTATACGTACCCTCAGAGAAGAATCATAGTTGTCGCTGTAACTGAAGTTTGAAACTTTTTTTACTTGTTTCTCGCCCTCCCCCCTCCCCCCTCCCATTGTGAATAAGACAAAGTACTTGGAAATCACCATTTCTTCAAAAACAGGTTAGTAACTAAATCGTTGCTCTCAATATACCATGCTCTATTTTTTGTAAAATGTTGGTTGAAGTTTGTTTTTTGTTTTTTTCGCGCTACTTCATCAGTGAAATTTTGGGGGACTTTGGTTGATTATAGTCATTGGTGATGGTAGAATTCTCGCATGCTAGGGTTTATTTTTTTTGTATGTATATCAACTGAATCTTTCAATTCTTTGTCTATTTAAATAGTTATTGATTCTTCATATTCCATTTTAAAATGACAATCTTACTCCTTCATATCTCATTTTAATTTTTTGTCCAATATTTTTTGGTTGAAATTACATATATTTATTTACCGAAGCAACCATTGTTAGAATAATTGTATTACTCCTTGATCAATTTAAAATGGCAATCTTATTCTTTCATGTTTCTCTAATAGTATTACTGTACTTCACAGAAGGAGTACAATTACATAAATTACATATATTTAGACAATTATATTACTGTAACAACTATGATTCTCGTATAAGTTTATCATTTTAAATTATTAGAGCAATGTAGAAGGAATATAATTACTGTACCTGATAGAAACCTGATAAAATCAGTAGTGAGAGTTCTTATTATTGATAGAAAATTAGTCTTGGTAGAATTTATTTGTAGTGAAATAAGAAAGGATTGCATGAGACAGATTGGATTTAAACTAGACACCTTTAACAAAATACTCTATTCTAAAATTCAAGTTTTAACATCTCTTTTTTTTAATGGTTGCCAGAACACTTTTGATTGATTAACTTATTCAATATATTAGAATTAGACCCTAATTGAATTGTTTATAATCTGAATTATTATTTTTAATATATTGAAATTAGTGTTGTTTCTAATCATTGTGTCTTTTTGAATTTTATTTGTAGATGGATGAAAGTATAACGATTGTGTATCATCATGGAGATAGTATTGTCACCAAACCAAATGGCAGTTTAGTTTATGATAATTATCACACTGATGAGTTGAATGGGCTGGATGGGGATTTACTAGATGTATTTTTCCTGAGAGATTACTACAACATCCTTTATGATAACACGATTGTGTATCATCATGGAGATAGTATTGTCACCAAACCAAATGGCAGTTTAGTTTATGATAATTATCACACTGATGAGTTGAATGGGCTGGATGGGGATTTACTAGATGTATTTTTCCTGAGAGATTACTACAACATCCTAGGTTATGATAACATGGTTGAGTGTTGGTGGCTTGTTCTTGGTGACCTATGAAGAGTGGATTGCGAGCATTAAGTCATGACAAGGAGCTAGTAGAGATGTGCTTCTAAACAAAGAATAATGAAGAAAGAGTGCACATATACTATGAGCATGGAGTTTTTTAACCCATGGTAGATAAAGTACCTGAATTGATAGAGTTAACACCCAATGTTACTGGTGTAGACAAGGATGTCAAAGAGATCACACCTACCTCAAAAATGATACACCAACCATTCCTTTTGAAGAAACCAACCCTAAACCACCTGAATTTATTACAATCCATAGCAAATCATCCATTGACTCCACAACTGAAGCCCCTTCCAATGCAGCACCCAATTCCCCACCTCAATCTACTTCCAACCCCCCATTAAAGGAGACACTCCAACCGAAACCAACACCTAAGCCTATATCTAAGGAGACACCTACGCCCACACCTAAGTCCAAACTAGCACCTAGAGAGACACCTAAGCCCACACCCAAACTAGCACCTAAGCCCAAGTCCATATCCAAACCAACACCTAAGCCCAAGTCCATATCAAATACAACTAAGTCCACACCCAAGTTCGGACCCAAACCCAATCCAAAACCCAAATCAGCATCCAAGCCCAATCCAATACCCAACTCAGCACCCAAATCTAAAGTCACTTCATCCAAATAAACTCCTATTGCAACCAGGTCTTCTGCTAGACTAAAAAAAGTGGTGGGACAAACATAGAATACTGGCAGCAAGATAGCCTATATAAGCCTCGATGACAGTTATGGCAATGACATTGACACACATGACTCCTACGAATCAGTAGAAGATAGCCTATATAAGCTTGAACTATAAGACAATTCTACTGAATCAGATATTGAAGGTGTCCTATCTAGAGCAAGGTTGAGAGAATTTAAGTTGAAGTATGTTCCAGGTGCTTCCTGGAAGAAGGGCAATGAGAAAATAACGAAGGAAGATAACGGTCTTGTTGTGGAGAATTCAGATGAAGAAGTAAATTGGTTGCAAGTGTTGGGTAACAGAGGAAACAACTAAGAATCTTATGATGCATATGATCTAATTCACAATGATTCTGATGAAACTGACCGTTGGAAGTTTGAAGAATTGAAAATCCCCCAAACTCAAATGAGGAATGGAGTGATGATGATGCTGATGTTGATGACGTGTTTCCAATCTTCTCTGAGGGTGGCTGATTTGGTCAACTAAAGCTTCAAGTTGGAATGAAGTTCAATAACAAGAATGAATTTATGGATGCTGTGAGGGAATTCATCATTCAGGAGGATAGAGAGATTAAATTTAGAAGGAATGAAAGCTACAAAGTCAGAGTTATATGCAAGCGGATAACCGAAAAAGATGAGGATATGGTTAGATGTCCATGGTTGCTTATGCATCCAGAGATTCTGAGGAGACATGCTGGCAATTGAAAACCTTTAATAATGAACACATATGTCCAAGGATGAGAAAAAATAGGGTTGCCAACAGGAGATGACTTGCTGGCAAGTTGGTTAAGAAATTGAGGAGGTATCCGAGCTTAAAACACAGTGAGACTAAAGCATATTTCAGGAGAAGGTGTGACCTGGACCTAAACAAATCATCACTCACCAGAGCTTTAACAGACATAAGAAACGTTGTTTATGATAATGCAGCTTCTCAGTATGGTTTAGTTAGAGAGTATGCAGAGACTCTACTTAAGAGTAATCCTGGTTCAATAGTAAAGATTGGTACATATCTTCAAGAAGAGGATCCTATCTTTGAAAAAATGTATGTGTGCCTGGATGGATGTAAGAGGGGTTTCAAGGCTGGCTACCGCCCACTGATCGGACTCGACGGAGCCTTCTTAAAGATTTGATTTGGGGGACAAATACTCTCAGTAGTGGCTCAAGATGCCAACAACCATATATATCCAATTGCGTGGACAATTGTTGATTTCGAGAATAAAGAGAATTAGAGGTGGTTTTTGGACCTGCTGCTTGATGACTTGGGTGACTACATGGCTAACAAATAGACTTTTATGTCAGACATGCAAAAGGTAAATTAATAAATGAATTTATATGTTTTATTGATGTTTGTTGCGAGGACTATTAGTAGTACAGTTAAAATATTTCGGTGGTTGATTTGAGTTCATTTAAGTTAATTGTGGCGTCTGATTGAGGTCATCTAATATATTTGGGGGGGTCTCTTTAAGGCATGACTGAATTTGCATGTGTTACTGGTTTAGGATTTGGCTGCAGCAGTAAAGGAGCTCATGCCCAATGTACACCATAGATTCTGCATCTGGCATCTATGCAAGAATTTTAACAAACAATGGAAAGAGCAGGAGTATAGATGACTATTATGGGAGTGTGCTAGAAAAATAACTCGCCATGGTTTTGATCAGAAGATGGATAGGTTAAAGAGACTTAACGACGGAGCTTGGGCATAGAGAAGCATGGGCAAGGGCATATTTCTGACACGATAGAAAAATTGACAACATTTGTAACAATGCTTGCGAGATTTTTAACTCGAGAATCAAGGAATATAGAGCTAAGCCAATAATCACCCTGTTAGAGGAAGTTCGGATGTTTGCAATGCAGTTGATTGCAAAAAACAAGGTCAAGTTAACCCACCATGTTGGTAAGCTCCCACCAATACAACATAGTAGATTGCAAAAAATTCGAAAAGAATCTAAAAAATGGACACCGATTTGGAGTGGAGATGAAGAGTATCAAAGATTTGAGATCTACGATTGGCCTACCAACATGGCTGTTGACTTACGAAAGAGCATCTGCACTTATAGATTTTGGCAAATAATAGGTAATAAAGTTATTATTAACTATTGATTTCTATTTGCTTATATCATTTGATTAAACAGATTTTAGAATAGATAGTGACTGGTTTGTATTTAAAAGTGTTGTTCATTGTTTAACTAGTGATTGGTCTCTTGTGATTGGTCGCTATTTATTTATGCCATTTGATTAAATAGATTTTGGAATAGATAGTAACTGGTTTATATATTAAAGGGTTAAATTACACGGTTGGTCCCTATACTTTTAGTGAAATTGCAAATTGTTCCCTACACTTTAAAAGTTTGTAATTGGGTCCCTAAAGAGAATTAAAATTTGTAATTTAGTCCCACCGTTCAAAAAGTGTTTGATTTAACAGAATATTCTAAGCATATTCTCTATTTTCTGTTAAATCAACACTTTTCGAATGGCAGGGACTAAATTGCAAATTTTAATTCTCTTTAGGAACCTAATTACAAACTTTTAAAATGTAGAGACCAATTTATAATTTCACTGAAAGTGTAAGGACCAACTGTGTAATTTAACCTATATTTAAGTGTTGTTATTTGTTTAACTAGTGATATTGGCCTCTATATATTTATACCATTTCATTAAATAGAAATTTTAGTAATGTTTCATAATATTTGTCTTTATAGGCATGCCATGTGTCAATGCATGTGCAGCCATCTCCAATATAAATCAAAATCTTGAGGATTTTTGTCATTATTGGCTCACCATGCAAACCTATAGAGATACTTACAAGCACTTTCTCAATCAAATACTAGGACAGGATCTTTGGGAGAGAAGTCAACACAATAGACCTCATGCACCCAATATGAAGAGAAAGCTAGGGTTAATAACCAAAAAAAGAAGGAAGGATGCTGATGAAGAGCCCTTTGGTGTTAAGAAGTCAAAAACTTCAACCAAGTTGAAGAGGCAATACAAGGAATTCACGTGTACTTACTGTGGTACGAGAGGGCATACAAAGAGGAGTTGCACTCACAAGAAGGCTGATGACCTTACAAGTGCCCTTGTATCACGGCCCAAAATGAACCATGACCGGCGCTCAGGGAAACAGTTCCCTAGCAAGGCTATCAGACTCAAATATAAATTAAATAAGAAAGTTTCAAAGATTTTGAATAATTTACAAGTTCTAAAATAAATAGTTATACATCTTTAACAAAAATTAAAATAATTAAGAATGGTTGAATCCTACCTGTGACATATGGAGCATACAACGTCTAGGAACTCAACAAGGAACAGATACCCATTACAGATCATAATTCTTGAATAGAAGAGCTCACATATTCAAGTATTTATTCCTGAAAAATATTTTTAGAAAAATGGAATGAGTTTTGCAACTCAATGACTAGACAATACATTTATAATCCACATAAGACCATATAAATATTATTATTAAAGTAATATTTAATTAGAAAATAGTGATTAATCATAATAAGTGAATCAACAAGGGAGTTCTCATACAGAAATCTAATAAAAAAAATCCACACTAGAGTGGCTCCACCTCTATGGGTAGCCCTTTCCTCTTGTGTGTCCTAACAGAATAACAGATCTAACGTGTGGCCTACATGTTAGGCTAGCAACACCCCTGCTAGCTGGAGTTTGAGTTAGATGAATCTAATTTAACGTCATAACCGCCGTTAACTACGGTTTTCTAATACGAGCCTCAGAGAGGTAAACCTCATATTCCTCTTAAACCTGTTAGGGAACCTGATATTGATCCCTTTGCACACAAATCACACTTCATGACGTCCCATTCAAACTACAACCCTCATCGTTTTAGATCTGCCATGAATAATGATTTCTATGAAGGGGTTAGTACTCATCGCTCCTTGTGTCCCACGTTTCTTGTTGATTTACCAAATTTGAAAAAGAAAGATTTTGAGTTTGTTAATAATCTTATTTTTCTGGACTGGAACCACATTTTTAAAATAAAAAAACCTGTTTACCCAATATTAGTCAAGGAATTTTATGCAAACATGACTTACTATGAGGGGACTGTCCATTCCTATGTAAAAGGCCGTGACATAATTCTAAATAATGAGACCATCAGTGATTCTCTAAAATACACTAATATTGGTGCATGTGCCTATACATCTGGTAAGTGGGATGAAGGGGTAGGTCTTTCTTTCAGTGATACTTTGACCTATGTATGTGAACATATTTTTTTGATTGATGACATCACTCCAACTCACAAAGTCCTGGGTTACACTCGTGCTCAGTTGCACCGCATAGTGAACCATATCATCCTTCCTCAGAGTGGCTCATATCAAAGGGTGTCTTACACTGATACTCTAGTTTTGTATGCTATTCTCACAAAATCTGAAATCTCTTTTGCATATTTAATGGTAAGATATATGTTTGATTGTGTTAGAAGTGAGAAGAAGGACAAAGCTCTTCTTTATGGCATGTTCTTAACCTGTATTTTTGAACATTTTGGTGTTGACTTGTCAAATGGGTCATATAAAAATAGACACTCTTACCTAAAAGAAGGTGGTTTAGCGAAATAGCAAAAAAAGGGAACCCACTCGTTTTGAAAGGGTGGTTCTTGATGATGATGATGATGATGATTTCATTCCTGAGGAATATCCTCCTCCATCCACCACGAGAACTTCGGCCTCCACTGGACACAAAACTGTTCTCTATGAAGTTGTTAAGGATGTGGTGCAGGAACTTGTTTCTCAATCCAACCATCTTATTGCAATGAGCAAAGAAAAGAGGAGACTTACTATGAAACATGAGAACTTTCTTAGAATATCAAGAGATAGAGTGACCGTTTTCATGAAATTCATTGACAATCTCCAAGAGGATGACAATGCTGCCACTGATTCTGAAGAATATGCTAATTCTGAAGAGGATGGTTCGGATGTCTGAAATTGTCTTATATTGTTGGAGCCTTTTGTTCACTTTTGTCTCATAAAAACTGTTGTTTACTTTTGAACTACTCTATGTCTTTTTCGGATGATTGTAATACTTTTAACAACTGTTGTACTTAATTTCAGTTAACTCCCTGTTTTGGACTTTGAACTAACATTTTGTTGCAGGTTTTAATTCAATTTTTGTTCCACCCTTGATGACAAAATGGGGAGTAGTAGCATATGGAGTTGAATTTTGAATTTTTGAATTTTTGCTGCTGCTGTGATTTTTGGCATGTGAATTTGAATTTGCTTTACATGATCTATTGATGTTTTGCCTTTGTTAGTCTTGATGCTCTGTTTGTTTAAGGTTGAATGGTTTTGAACTGAATATTCTTTATTATTGCTTATATGGTTTGTTCAGTTTTGGAATGCACAGTTGAGTGTTTGCACACTCCCTTGATTCAGCTTCATAAGATGATAAACTGTTTGAAAAACCTTGTTGATTGCTTCATCTATGGATAACATATTATAGATAGTCCACTATTGTGTTTCCTATGAGAATATGCAAACAGGAAAGAAGAGAAGAGCACAAATCTAGGGGAAACTCTTAAAAGGAAAAGGGGAGCAACACAAAAGCAAGTGACATCACTCAAAGGGAAGTTTCCTAACTTTATCCAAATTCAATTCCATTTGATCAATGTTATAATTATGTTTGTCATCAAGGAGGAGATTGTTGAGTTAAGAAGTTAACTAATTTCAATTGATGATGACAAACATTATTTTATTGGGTTAATCATCCAATTAGTTTTTAATCATGTTTGATAAAGTGATGCAGGCCAAAATTAAAAGAAACAGCAGCCCAAATACAAGAAATCAAAATCATTGACTCATTGTTGGTGGGTCTTTCAAACCAACCAAGCGCAAAAGAAAATAAAGCAAAGAATTCAGATGAGCTAAATGAAACAACTCCAACCCAAGACCAAGAAGACTCTTTCAAGTTGAAGCCTTCCAAAGCTCATCACAAGTTTGCTTCGGTTAGAACCAAAGAGAGAGAGAGAGAGCTTCTTCCTGCTCATTTCATCAAAGAATAAAGAAAGAGAAAGGGCTAAGTAAAAAACAAATGTCTAATTGCCAAAATCAAACCGCGTTAAGCTAAGTCAGAAGATAAAGGTGATTCATTTCCATTTGCATGCAATTTATTTTCTTCACTTCATCTACAACTCTCTGCGACACCATTTTGGGATAAATAAAAAAAGATATTTCTGATCTATGCTGCTGTAAATCAATGGTTCACAAAGTTGCTTGGAGCAAAAGCACATTCCTAATGGTATGGATTTAAGGCTTATCAGTGAACAACAAACCATGCTGCTCAGTTGACCTCGGTCAAGTAAGAAAATCAGAAATGAAATCCCTAATTTTGGGGGTTAATTGAAGAAAGCAAAATGACAACTTTTGGAAGCACACAGCTCAAGGAGTTGACTAAGGAAAGATCCAACACAGCAACTTAGGAAGAGGTACAAAAAGAAAAAACTTTAATTTTTGAAAGACCAAGGAGAAAGGACCAGGGTTTGAAGTTTTTGTTCGGAGAAGTTTTCTCTGAGTAGAGTTCATCAACTTGGACAGTGCTTTCTAGTTAAAAGAAGCATGCCTCCAGAATGAGGAATGAAATCAGAGTCAAGTGAATCCGGTTCAACCTATAACAACAGAGGCTGTTGAAGCATTAATATCCTTCATATTTTACATATTGTAATTTTATTTTCAATATATATCTTTCTGTAATTTCTTGAGTGGAAAAATGCTGAAAGAGAGGAATCAAGAAAAAGTCAAAGAGTGATAAAAGGCTGAGTGATAAACTTGAGAGAAAAGCCTAGAGTGATTTCAGATTTTTTTAGGTTATTTCTATTGTCTTGTATCCAGTACCTGTGAAGTACCCCTTTCTTAGTTGAGTTAGCACTAAGAGTGAAGAGTTAGGTATTAGCTTAACTAAGTCAAGTTAGGTTAGAACGTAAGAGGGAAAGGATTGTGTGAATCCTTTGGAATTGGTGTATGTAATACTTTAACTATAGTGGAAATTCCACCACTGTTGTGATGGAGACTGGATGTAGGTTGCATTGCCTTGAACCAGAATACATGATGGTGTTAGTTTCTCTCTTTCCTTCTCTGTTCCGTTTTCCAAAATTCATGAGACAAAACCAAATTGTCTCATAAATGTTCCACTGTTGAGTTCAAATAGATTCAAATGTAAAGTTTGAAATTAAAAGGGTTATTTCATTAAAGTAAAAGAAGGCTATAGATTCAACCCCCCTTCTCTAAGCCTTCTACAACCTTCAGTAATACATGTTTGTTTTGTTGAGGCCCAACTTATTGCTCCACTACTTAAGGTGAAAATCCATCATGAAGTGGATTTGTTATTACTAAGATTTGTAATCTAACTTGTGTCAAAATAACCTTCTAAAACTGCGGGATAATCACTATAATGTAATCTCAAGTTTATGATTTTCTTGAGATAACCAAAAACTCTTGTTATAGCTTTCCAATGTTGATTGCTAGGTTTTCCTGTAAATCGTGATAATTCGCACACAACAAATGCTATATCAGGTCTGGTACAATGCATTGCATACATTAAACTTCATTTCTTACCAGATGTAAAATTTAATTTCACAGTTCCTTGACCACAAACTTTGGTTGAGTTGTCATTACCCATCAAGACTTCTCTATTATTCACTTCTTCTTATGTTTTGAATTGGTTACAATCATTGCAAACGTGAACAATAAGCCCATAATCTAACCACCACTCAAGTGATTTTTCTTGTGTTGCCATGTTGAGTTCTGTAACCATTCCAATATGCATATTTTGTACTTTTTTTTGCGATCATAGAAATTAGATCCTTCTCTTCCACTAGGTTAGTCTTTGGTGCTTTCTTTTTCAAAAATCTATATTCTTTGATGTAATGTCCTTTTTTCTAACAATGATAACACTCTCTTTGTCTTTTTTTTGTCTTACTTTTAATCTTTTGAGAACTTTCTTTTCTTGTTATTGGTGTTGTCTTCACCAATATGATTTATTTTAATATTTTGAGAAAGATACACAGCATTACATTTTCGAGTTTCTTCCTCTACTATACGTATATGCCTTAATAATTTCTCAATTGTAAAGTCCTCACCAAAATGTAAAAGTTTCTTCTTATAATTATTCCAAGATGAAGGTAATTTTAAAATAATTACTCCAACTTGTAATGATTTAGAGATCACTACTTGTAGATCACGAAGTCTATATACAAGGATTTGTAACTCATGAATTTGATCAATAACAGGTATAGTATCATTCATAATAAATTCAAAATATTTCATCATAATAAACTTATCTGTTCCTTGTCTTTCAGTATTGTACTTTTCTTTCAAAGATTTCCAAATCTCAAATGGTTACTGAATTGACATGTAGAGATCATAGATTCGGTCAGATAAAGTATTGAGAATATAACATCGACATGCAAATGTATCTTCATCACGTTTCTTCTTTAATTGAACAATCTTTTTTTCTCTTCTGGTGTAGAATCTTCAGCGGCATTGACAATTGGTGTAGTCTTTAGGTCAATTACATATGCAAGATTGAGAACCGAAAGAAGAAACGTCATCTTGTCCTTCCAACGGTTGAAATTTGTTCCGTGAAAGCGATCCAACTTGACAAACTCTTGATTCATTACCTTAAACGTGGTGTTTTGATTTTGTGCCATCTTCAAGAAATATCTCTCTAAAATGGTTAGGTATATGAAGATGGTTTCAAGGCACGATTAGATCGCTTTCTTTAGGGAGAGATTTGTTTCGACACTTAGTTGCTATAGGGTTGATGATAATACTCTCCCGGGATACAATGAAACCTAAGAATTTCTTAATTAGCAATATAAGAAATTCTCAACTCCCTTGAATAAAGAAAATCTCTTAAATAGTTAAGTAAAATGTACTCTTAGTATTTGCGTGTTTGAAATAGGGACAAAAACTTATTTATACATATTGTATGTAACAATTATAATTTGTTACATACACAAATGATTTTGTATTTTCTATTACCAATTCTTAAAGATTTGTGTCGCTTTACCCAATAAATATAATGTTTTAAACATACACAATTCTTAAAAAATTGTGTCTTTTTAGCTAAATAATACTAAACAGTTAATAACCGTTTATTAATATTAATAATAATATTAGTAATAATATCAATAATATTAATAATATTAACTAATCAAATTTATAAATATCCTTTAATTTTTAATAAATGTTATTATAAATATTTAATCTTTAAAATATTATTATAAAACAAATCAATCCCATTAAAACTCTTTAGCATCTTAGCCTATAGAACGGTAAAGAGCTTTCCTTCTTCTACAATCTTTTTAGATGTTGTACAAAATAAATAAAAGAATAATATACATTTTGGTATCAACTAAATAATAATAATAATAATAATAATAATAATAATAATAATAATAATAATAATAATAATAATAATTTGAAAACGAAAGAATAAAACGTAAAATAGGGGGCATTTTGTGAGATAATGCTCCAGAAATTCAAAAAGCAATCATGACTTATGAGGCAATGGCTTAATAAGCCAAAAGTAAAAAAGACAAGAAGATGATGAAATATAGGAAAAGATGGTACGTGCTCCGGGGTTTGCAACAGAAAATCTAACATTATTATTATTATTAATCGACTTTTATTTATTTGTTTATTTTTACTACAATTAGGTGATTATTATGCGAAATAAGACCAAGGCTGCCGGAATTTTTTACTATTTGGAAAGCAGTTACTTAATTAAGACCCCGTGTCTGAACAAGAAAATTTGTTAACATAAAAATTTCATAACGATTATTATTGTCTTGAACCTAAAAGATACAGACTAACTAAGGGAAAAAAAAAAGAAAAATATTGAAAATATTAAAAATTGTGACAAAGAAAAATTACATTCGTAAAAAATTTAATTATTTCAATTAGTGTTATATTTATTCTAGTTCTTAAAATCATATCATTATTGAGTGTATAAATGAAAAGAAAATTAATACGATCTAAATAGTATAAATATAGTAAATATTTTTAAAGCCTTAAAAAATTAAAAATAAAACGATTATTATTATCAAAGGGATGAAGTAAATGTTAACTATTGAATTGATAAAAGATGGTATTAGATATTAAAAAAAGATTATTGTTAAATTCGTAATTTTATTACATATTGACTTTATTGTCTTGAAGAGTAATTAAATTTTCACTTTTCTTTCTTCATGTTATCCATCTCAAGACAAATTCCATCACAGCGATACCTAAACAATACAACGTCACACGTAATTTGTTTTCAAACTTAAGAAATACGTCTTGGAAGTCAATACTAGAGACGAAGTCAGTCAACTCATCAACAAATAATCACAAGTCCACAACTAGTAGTTTACACTAATTTATCATCACATATTTTATACGGTAAAATATTATTTTGATGTCTAATATTTTAATTGAATTTTAATTTAATTTTTAATATTTTAATTATCGTATTTTAGTCTAAAAAAATTTTAAATATCATATTTTAATCATACAAAATTTTAAACAAATTTAGTGTTGTTTCATTATTAAATTTGATACAAATAATTAGCATAATAAAAAATCAATAAGATTTAATTTTAATATATAAGTAAAATTAATTCATCAACAATAATTAATGTAAAAGTTTTTCATTTAATTCTAAAGGATTGATGATTCACTGATAGCATTTGAAATTTATTTACAAGAAAATTGAAAAGAAAAAATATTTAAAAAAATTTTAATTTATTTTTTTAACATATAAAAAAAGATATGAGTTACCAGCAACTTATTAATAACTTAATATACACATTATTCATTGCATTAACTATTTATATCAAATTTAATAGTAAGATAATATTAAATTTATTTAAAATTTTTTAAAATAAAAATAAAATATTTAAAATATTATAGACTAAATTAAAATTTAACATAAATATTAAAAACTAAAATAATAATTTACCTCATTTTATATTATTAATTCTATTATTTATGCTTCTTTAGGATAACATTACTCAATTTTATTCTTTATACCTAGGTGCATCTTTTCATCGCAGCCTAACTAAAATAACCATATTAACCATTATATCAATTACTCTTATAGTATATATATTGAAACAATTATATTACAGATATACTAAATTAACTACTAAAATTAGTCATTAAAATAAAATATATATTAAAAATAAATTAAATAATACATATATTTATATATAAATATATAATTTTAATATATAAATAATATTTTTAATATTAAAATACAAATTAATATAAAATAAATATTAAAAATAAATTAAATAATATATATTTAATATTATACACAAATACATTGTGATTGATTTAATAACTAATTTTTTGGGCGGATATAACATTTTTAATACTCAAAATCTTCCATGTATCTTAGCTTCTAGTATTCTAGTTGTTTATGTATTTGTCCCTCAGCTATTACTATGGAAGGGTTCATCACCTGGCTTCTGTTGTGCTTTTCATTGTTGCACGATACTGCCATCTCCATTACCATAGAAACCATTAGCACTTCACAATCCCTCACTGATGCTGACATCATGCTTTCACCTAGCGGAACCTTTGCATTGGGATTCTTCAGTAGTCCAGAAAATTCTAAAAATCGTTACCTTGGAATATGGTACAATAGAGTATCAACAACCACCGTTGTATGGGTTGCCAATAGAAACAAACCACTCTACCACTCATCCGGAGAGTTGAAGATCGCCCAAGCCGGGATTCTAGAGCTTTACAACAGTAGCACCATTGTTTGGTCTTCCAACTCATCAAGATTTTCACAGAAACCCGTTATTGCGGTTCTTTTGGATTCTGGTAACTTCATTGTGAAGGAAACAGTCAGAAACAATGACGATTCAGCAAGTTTTCTTTGGCAGAGTTTTGATTACCCTGGTGACACTTTGCTACCAGGGATGAAGCTTGGAATCGATTTAACAACCGGCATGAATAGGTACCTAACTTCGTGGACAAGCCACGATGATCCATCTTCAGGCAACTACACATTTCAGCTTGATATCACTGGTTATCCGCGATTATGTATAAGAAATGGCGAATCCAAGGAGCATTGTGGTGGATCTTGGAATGGTGTTCGGTTTAGTGGAGTTCCTCTGCTAAAACAGAATTCCATATTCAACTATTACTTTTTCTCTAACCAAGAAGAGATATATTATACATTTGAGCTTGTTAATAGCTCAGTCTATTCAAGGTTTTCGCTAACCGTGGATGGAATCATGACGCGTTATGTCTGGAATGCTAAGAATCAAAGCTGGAGCATCTATCTAGCAGTACCAAAGGACTTGTGTGATTATTATGGCAAATGCGGCGTGTATGGTAGTTGTAACATAGACAACTCTCCAGCATGTGGATGCTTGAAAGGATTTGAACCTAAGGTCCCAGAAGAATGGAATCAAGCTGATTGGTCTAGTGGCTGCAACAGAAATAATTCGTTAAGCTGTCGCGGAGATGGATTTGCAAAATTTTCTAGTCTCAAGTTACCGGACACAGAGAGGACATCATGGTTAAACAAAACTCTGAGCCTTGAGGAATGTGCTGAAATCTGCATCAGAAACTGCTCTTGCACTGCTTATGCTGCATTAGATATCAGGAAAGAGGCAAGTGGATGTTTACTGTGGTATGGTGACTTAATAGATATTAGAGTACTGAATGATCCACAACAAGATATTTATGTCAGAATGTCAAAGAAAGATCTAGGTAAGGTTTTGAAGTTCATCATTTCATCTTTATCTCCCAATTTTGGAAGTACCTTCTTTCTGTTTCTCTTTTGTTATTGTTTTCAGGATATCATATCTTCTGTTTGTTTGTGGTTTTCTAGATGAAGATGAAAATTTGAAACACAAATCTGACATCCGAAAGCTGCAGATTATTGTTTCTAGCTCAGTCATATCTGTAGGGATTTTGATCCTCTGCCTATCCTTCACCCTGTATAGATGCAACAAGTACAAAATAAACTATAGTAAGTCACTTTAATGGGCATGAGAAAATTTAATTAGCAATTTCTTTTCTTTTTGTTATGCTTTGCTATTTGATCTTTACACGTTGCTTTTGCTTACTGAATTCAGGAAGCATGAGAGGCAAACCAGAAACAGATGCACATGCAATACAAGAGCATCAAAAGGAGGAAGAACTAGATCTACCCTTGTTTGATTTAGCTACACTTATTTCTGCAACCAATAACTTCTCTATCAATAACATCTTGGGAAAAGGTGGTTTTGGAACTGTCTATCAGGTAATATTGTATATCAGCCAAGTTTTCAGCTTCAGTACATGATTTATGAATACATGAACCTGGAATGTCAAAATCTTTGTAATATTTTTCCTATGTTGTGCTACTCATGCTTGAAAATAACTGGCTATTGGTTAATATTATGATGGTCAAGTAATTTAGTCTGGGTATTAATGAAAGGCTAGGAAATTTAATTTATTGAGATGACCAACAAGTCCATCATTTGAAAAGAAACACTTTTTTGTTTCTGTAGTAAATAACTTTTGTAAAACAAAAAGGTTCAAACTAGAAAATTTTACATTTGATATTGAATTAAGATCAACATATATAGGTTGCCATTATGTTAACAGTATTTAACTTAAGAAGCCCAACTGAATCTAGGATCCAATTCACCATTATGTTATCAAATATTTAACTCAAGTATGTTTCTTCCAAAGATTGATGTTCCCATCAAATATATATTATTGCAATATTCAGGGTATGCTGGAAGATGGAAGAGAAATAGCTGTTAAGAGACTCTCAGAAAATACTAGACAAGGTCTTCAAGAGTTCAAAAGTGAAGTAATGCATGTAGTCAAACTTCAGCATAGGAATTTGGTGAAGCTTCTAGGATGTTGCATTGAAGCAGATGAAAGGATGTTGGTGTATGAGTTTATGCCAAATAAAAGCTTGGACTACTTCATATTTGGTTTGTTTCCACTTGATACTTAGTTTTGGTTTCATTTACTGTTGAATATTTTCTAAAGTTTGGGTAATAGATCTTATAGATTTCTACCAGATGTAGTTAGAGTAACTAGTTTAATGTTTAGCAATCATAAAATGAAGGGAAATAAAATTTCTTCAAAACTAATTTCCCTAATGTTGGTTAAGTTGTTTTCCCTAAAATGAATTGTCTAGTGTCTAAACTATGAGCTACAAAAACTACTTCAATATCAAAATTTGGCTAATCAATTGTCAACTTTTATCATTTTTATATGGTTTGAAATCTCCCAAAATAATCAGTCTATAACATCAGTATCATATCCCCTTCTCACATAGATTAAGTGACATGTGCTCTATTCTTTTTTTTTTCCCAGATAATGAAAGGAGCATATTATTAGATTGGCCTCAACGCTTTCTTATCATTATTGGCATTGCACGAGGTCTTCTTTATCTCCATCAAGATTCAAGGCATAGAATAATTCATAGAGATCTTAAAGCTGGAAATATTTTGTTAGATAATGAAATGAATGCTAAGATTTCTGACTTTGGATTAGCCCGAAGCTTTGCAGGAAATGAAAATGAAGCAAGTACAGTAACTATTGTTGGAACTTAGTAAGTAGTTGATTACTTTGTAAGTAGTTAAAAATCAGCTTTCTAACCAAAAAAAAATATATATATATTTTTCATATATTTGTATAAATTTTAAAAAATAGCCAAAATTTCAAAAATATTGGTTCACAAACTTTTTTGAAAAAGCTAAACAAATTAGCTACCGATTAAGATTAGTTTTTGACTTCTTTTCAACTATATACAAAATCAAATTGTAATTTTTTTTAAAAAAATAGAAACCAACACAACCAATAGTTTACCTTGTTTTGTGGTTTTGTGCAGTGGATATCTATCACCAGAGTATCTTATTGATGGAATATTCTCAACAAAATCTGATGTCTACAGTTTTGGTGTGCTACTATTAGAGATTGTTAGTGGAAAGAGAAATAGAGGATTCAGCAATAAAAATCATCGCTTTAATCTTTTAGGGCATGTAAGCTTTACTTTTATTTTTTCTTGTTATTTATCGACTGTGAAGTATGAATGCTTAACTTATTATTTGGTTTTAGCCTATAAGATTTCAGTTCAAATATCTTTTTCAGGTAAATATAGTTCAACCATTTCCAGCATTTACTTTTTATCCTTATAACAATTCAATTTTGATATATGTTCATAAATTTTCAAAAACTTTTAGTCTTATTAATCCTTGAAAAATTATGATAATTTGGTTTTGTTATTCTGAAAATAATATATTTTGAAAGACTTAAACCGAATTATCATCTATAATTTTGGGGAATTGATAGGGACTTTTGCAAAATATTTTGATAAAAAATGTTTGTATAGATCAACATTAAAATTTATGATATTTATTAATCCTATTATTATTAGAGTTTAATTTTAATATATTTATCATTTAATTGATTGAATCTATTCAGGTGTGGACATTTTTCATGGAAGGTAACTGCATAGAAATAGTTGACACATCCATTAGAAATGCAGCCAATTTATCGGAAGTCATGAGAGCAATTCATGTGGGCCTATTATGTGTGCAACAAAGTCCAGAAGAGAGGCCGAGCATGTCGTATGTGCTTATGATGCTGAGTAGTGAATGGATATTGCCTCAACCAAAAATGCCTGGCTTCTTTACTGAGAGAGATTTGGTTGGTGGCAGCACCACTTCATCAATTAATGGACTCACAATCACTCAGATGGTTCCACGGTAGATCTTGTTTTTTGAGGAGAAAAATTTAAGTAACATAGTTAAGCTGTTTAGGATTAACCTGTTTATGGAAATAATATAAATATATGAGCAACTAAATTTCCAATTAAATTTGAACTATAATCAAATGATATAATTCAAGTTTATATATGTTAGATTAGAGTTTTCTTTTGTTTATAAATGAAAATAAAAATAAAAATTTTAAAAGGCTTTGTTTGGATGTCATTCTCGAAAAATATTTCTTTTTAAATGATATTTTTTTAAAAGATTTTTTACAAAAAGTAAAAGTGATTTTATGTTTCAATATTTCATATTAAAAGATATTTTTATCTATCAATTATGTTTGAATAAAATAAGATAAAAGCACTTTTTTATTTATTTATTATATGAAAAATATATTTTTTAAGAAAAAATATCTTTTAAAAAAGGATAAAGTATACTTTTTGTCCTTGAAATTTGGCAAAAGTTTTAAAAATATCTTTAAATTTTATTTTGTTTCAGTTTTGTCTCTGAAAGTTCTTTATTTGCATCAAATATACTCTCGACGCCTAAATTTTCAAAAAATTTAAGACCAATCTAACAATAATACATGAAAATTATGCTTGGTTTGCTTGCGTTGAAGGTTGTTCTTATGAAATTGTTGTTGAATTGGTATTAAATTTTTTGAAAATTAGCCGACAATAGTATATTTGATGCAAATCGAAAACTTTTGAGACAAAAATTAAAACAAAATAAAACTTAAGAATATTTATAAAATTTTTATTAAATTTCAAGAACAAAACATATACTTTATTCTTTAAAAAATATATAAATTATAGCTTCTCAAAAAATATTTTTTTTTTTATTTTTCTAATATTTTTATTTTTACTATTAAAAAATTATCAAACATACTAAAAAAATAAAAAAATCTTTTTTCAATAATTATTTTTTATTGATTGAATGCCCCCAAACAAGAAAAAAGAATAAAGTCAAGACAAAACATTTTCGGCGGTCAACAATATTTATGTGGGATCATAATCAACGATTGGTAGCGACTCCACAATGGAGGAATTCTATTGCCAACAATGGATTCCATTTGTGCTCCTAGTGTTAGAAATCATGTCCAAGTATTTTGGGAATCTTGATCACACCAAATCACCAATCGATTGTTACAACTTACAATTTTATTAAGAAATTCTATATTTGGTAAAGTGGTCTTATGTATAATCGTATATATTCATATCAGTAAAAACATATTTTTCATTAAAATAAATTTTCAGTGAAAAGTCAGGGAAAAGTGACCAAAGATAGATAAAATAAAATAAAGAGATGATTATTTTTTACGACTTAAAATATAACTTATAATATTAATTTGAATTTATTGCTTCAATTTCTGTGCAATAATCTAAAATAAATAAATAAATATACGCCGCCAAAGCATCATATAATTATGTAAAAAAAAATATGAATCAATGTATTATTAGTCTCATCATCCATTATTTTTTTAATGTTTTATTATTAGTATAATATTTAAAAGATAAATTAACATATATAAAAAAATCAAACACGCTACTTATCATAATGAGATGGAATGCAGTATGAACTCTTAGAATTAATGTGCAACTGTCATTATTCCATAATATTTTCCTCTGTCATGTTCATTTTATTCAAGTCTTTCATATTAAGAAAAGAAAGAGTGATTAAGACTGAAGTCAATAAAAGTTAACAAACAAATAAAAAAAATAGTTAATTATCACTATATTCTATTATCAGAAGTCAAAAACTATCATCATAAAATTGTTTCTGGTCAGAAAACGCGGCCAGGAAGTGGTTCAGACAATTATTTTTTCCCAATAATATACAAGAAACAGTAGAAAAAATTACACATAATCCACAAAATTTTCAAAAGCAGATATAATATTGTGTTTTGTTCACGTTGACTGACTTAGTCAAAGAAAATATTTCCAAGTTTTCAGGTCACAAAATTCAAACAGTGTTCTGTCACTCACATGAGTTTCATTTAATGCTAATCATAGATATTCAATCCAGCATTCGTACATCATCAGAAGCTGGAAAATGACATGAACATGTAAGACATGTATGCTATTTTCTCTTACTCTTTGATTATTAGGTTAATTTGTACATCATCTTGATTATTTATTTAATTTTTTTTTTTAACAGGGAATGAACATGAGCATAATGATGAAAAGCTTCTTCACCTTGCTTCTGTTTGGTTTTTTCTCTGTTCTGAACAATATGGTGGCTTCTACTGCAAGCGACGCTATTGATACCTTGCAATCCATAAGTGATAATAAGGGTGACACCATGGTTTCAGCTGATGAAACCTTTGCACTTGGATTCTTCAGCCCAACAAATTCCAAGAACCGTTACATTGGGATTTGGTATAACAAAGTCCCAATACAGACAGTTGTATGGGTTGCCAACAAGGATAACCCCCTCACTGACTCCTCAGGGGTCTTGAAGGTCAACGCCACCGGAATTCTCCTCCTTCTCAACGGTAAGAAGGAAGTAATCTGGTCCTCCAACACAACCGGACCGGCGAAAGATCCGGTTGCAAAGCTTTTGAGTTCTGGAAATCTTGTGCTGCAAGAAAGAAGCAATAACAGAGCGGACGGCTTTTTATGGCAGAGTTTCGACTATCCATCCGACACTCTTCTGCCTGGACAGAAGTTTGGAGTGAATCTAGTCACAGGACTGAACCGATACTTGACATCGTGGAAGAATTCGGATGACCCTTCTCGCGGTAACTATACTTATGGACTGGATATCCATGGGTACCCGCAGTTATTTATAAGGGAAGGTAGTGCCAAAAGATTTCGTTTCGGATCATGGAATGGTGTTCAGGTTAGCGGGGTAGCTCAGTTGACAGAGAATCCAATATTCATTTATGAATTTAGTTATAATGAGGAAGAAGCATATTTTATATATGAGCTAATCAATAGTTCAGTTCTTCATAGGCTTCGATTGTCACCAGATGGATTTAGCCACCGTACTACTTGGAGCTATGAAAAAATGGAATGGGTCACTTTTTTCCACATACCAGCGGATTCCTGTGATTACTATGCAAAATGTGGTGGTTATGCGAGCTGTAATGTAAACAAATCTCCTATATGTAATTGCTTGGATAAATTTGTGCAAAATGGAACAAAATGTGTAAGGAGAACTTCACTGAACTGCCATGAAGACGGGTTCTTGAAGTATTCGGGGCTAAAATTACCGGACACAGATAAATCATGGTTTGATAGAACCATTAGCCTTGAAGAGTGCAGGGTTTTGTGCTTGAAGAACTGCTCATGTACAGCTTATGCACCTTTAGATATCAGCAGCGGTGCAAGGGGGTGTTTACTTTGGTTTGGTGATTTGATGGATATGAAAGAGTTGAATTCATCTCTTCAAGATGTTTACATAAGGATGGCAAAGACAGAATTAGGTACACTATCTATTCCTCAAGCTTTGTTTTGTTTCTTTTGCCTTTTTAATTTGTTGAGTTTAATTTTAATGTTTTGATAGTATAAATTGTTTAATCACATCTGTTTTTTTGGTTGATCATTCATACGGTCCATGTAAAAGTAGTTATTTCTATTAATATAGTGTTACGTAATTGGATGCACATGTAAAATTGTTTTACGCTGACAATGTATCAAAATTACATTCTTAATTTGTTTGTTTCATGTTATATACCTTATCAAACTTTTAATAACTATTTTAAATTTCTCTATTTTCTTATAATGCCTGCTTTCTTAGGAAGTTTAGAAGTGCAGAAATCAAACAAATCCAACACTAGGAGGAAGCAAGAGGCTATCATCATAAGCTCCTCTTTGTTGTCTTTTGGGGTTTTAGTCTCTTGCTTGGCATTGGTCTTTTATAAATGGAAGACAAGGCAAAAAGGCAGTTAAGTGATTTCTTAAATTGTGTTAACATTGAACATGTTCTACATTTCTTTTTGTTCTGATATTAAACACAACATGTTACTTTGCAGGAAATATGAGAAGAAATCAAGAAACAAAAGCAAGTGTAACAAATGATGATCAGCATGAGGAAGATATAGATTTACCCTTGTTTGATATTTCTACAATTGCTTCAGCAACAAATAACTTTTCAAGTGATAACATACTGGGACAAGGTGGTTTTGGATTAGTCTATAAGGTAACCAAATGTTAAAATTGTCATTTCTAGAATCTAGAATGCATAATGTTTAGTTAATCTATTATATACTACTAATTTTACAACTCAAATGTGTTCTATGTCACTCTCTTATTATAATTGAAATCAAATCTTTTCCTCCAAAATTAAAAAATTCTCCCATTCTCTCTCTCTCTCTCTATTTCTATCTCTCTCATTCCTTCATTCGCTCTATCTCTTTTGTATATCATTATCAATAACTAATTACAAATTTGACAATCAAAATATATATGACATTCTCTAATTATATTTAAATTAAATTGAAATTAAAATATAAAATTGAAATATAGCTATATTATATATATTACTAACTAGTTCAATAATTAAAATGTGTCACATGACACTCTCTTATTAAAATTTAGAAAAAATATTTTCCTCTAAAATTAGTAAACCTCTTTCTTGCATTCTCTTATCTATCTCTCTTTTTTTTTCTTTCTCTCTATCATTCCCACTCTATATATAATATATAATTTATATTTTATATTAGTAATTTGACAAATCAAAATGTGTCACCAGATATTTTTTCATTATAATTAAAATAAATTTTTTCTTAACTTCCAAAATTAACAAACTCCCTCTCTCATTCTTCTTCTTTATCTTTCTCTCTTTTCTCTTTTCTTTCATTCTTTATTTTTCTCTACTTTTCTATTCTGCAAAAAATAAAATTAATAACATAATATAATTTAAATAAAAAATATTATTATATGCATATTTTTTATTTAATTTTAAATTTTTACTGCTTATCTTTCTAATCTATATTTTTACTTCTTTTTCTTCAAATATTTATTACATATAATTTAGAGAAAATACTAATGATGTGATTAAAAGTTAGAATTAAGATTCAATTATTTAAAAAAAATAATTTAAGTTAATTTTATAACTATCAATATAATTTTTTATACTAATATCTAATTATATTTTAAAATATTTAGAGAAAAAATATTATATTTAAATAGTAAGTATAAAATTTAATTATTTCTATGTATGCAACAGACTTAACACCTAATCAAATATAAAAGTATACACGTTAAATTTTTTTAAATTTTAGATAATGAATATTAAAATTAATTATTAGTAAAAAAATAAATTCTTTCATATGAAAATAATAACTAAAAACTTATTATTTAATTTTTTTTATCCACAAAGATCTTGGTCTTTTTAGTCGATAGAGACTTTTGTCCTTACGATCTTTTCGTAAAATTAGTTTAATACTATAAAACTTTTGTATCATAATCGATAATGTCACGAAGGACGTAGTTTTAAAAGATTTATATTTCTGTAATGTTATTACGAAAAAAAATACTAGTTTAATTTTAATTTATATTTGACTGGCCCTTAACAGAATAGATTTTAATACATCAGATTGTTATAACTTTCAGGGTATTTTAGAAGATGGAAGAGAAATAGCTGTCAAAAGACGTTCACAGAATTCAACCCAAGGACTCAAAGAATTCAAAAATGAAGTTAAGCATGTTTCCAAACTTCAGCACAGGAATTTAGTGAAGCTACTAGGGTGCTGTATTCAAGCAACAGAGAGGCTTCTGATTTATGAATTTATGCCCAATAAGAGCTTGGACTTCTTCATATTTGGTTTGATTCTACAAGCCTTATGCATTGTTCGAAATAACTTTCTTAAAGTTTATTTTTTATGTTGTTAAAATTTAAAAATGCAGTTAGTCCTTGTTGCACAATTCTTTCAAAGTCACAGTTGATAATCTTATTAGAAAAATTTTCTAACTTGGGAATTATAACAGATGAACAGAAGGCTATGTTACTAGGTTGGCCGACGCGTTTGCATATAATCAATGGGATTGCTCGAGGTCTTCTTTACCTTCATCAAGATTCAAGACATAGAATAGTTCATAGAGATCTCAAAGCGGCCAATGTATTGTTAGATGCAGAAATGAACCCAAAAGTATCAGACTTTGGATTGGCTAGAAGCTTCGGAGGAAATGAAGTTGAAGCAAGCACACAAAATGTGGTTGGAACCTAGTAAGTCTTTTGAACAATCAACATAATAATTCATATATATATAATGCCTCAACTTGTCTAGTTTCTATCATAATACCACTTCTCCTAAAAATTTAAATTGATAGAAAGAGACACATAAATAGTTATATCTCTAACATACACCTTAAGCAAAAGTTACTTTTTGAATTTGTTTTGATTTTTTTTTGCCAAGGCTTTCTTTCTTTTTTTTCTAAATAACTTTTGGAATATGAATGTGCAGTGGATATCTATCACCAGAGTATGTTATCGATGGAGTGTACTCGACAAAATCCGATGTATTTAGCTTTGGTGTGTTGGTATTGGAAATCGTAAGTGGGAAGAGAAACAGAGGCTTCAATCATCAAGATCACCACTTTAACCTTCTTGGTCATGTAAGCATGGACTTGAATTATAATTAATCAAGCTTGATATACTTCTAAGTTCTATTATCAACCAAATGTATAAAAAATGTGCAGGCATGGAGATTGTTCACAGAAGGCAAAGGCTATGAAATAGTTTGTAATGCAATAAGAGACACATCGAATTTATCTTCGGTTCTAAGATTGATCCATATAGGACTACTATGTGTGCAGCAGAATCCAGATGACAGACCAAGCATGTCAAGTGTGGTTTTAATGCTGAGTAGTGAAATTGCATTACCTCAACCTAAAATGCCTGGATTCTTTACAGAGAGAGAGATGGGAGGTGATGTTTCTTCATCAAGTAGTTATAAAGCAGTCTCAAATAATGATTATACAGTTAGTTTATTGGAAGCTCGATAGACGAAGATAGGTGACATTTTCGTGCACGAAATCGTGCAATATTTAATAGATATGTGTATTTTATTTAATTAGAATGAGACCTGGCGTTGTACGAATTTAAATAAATAATAAAAGTGATTGATAATATTATAAAAATAATTTTAAATACATAAATACGAATGCAAATTATAAATAATTTTTTGAAAAGTATATTTCTTGAAATTATGGAACTTTAATTATATGAAAATATGAGTCATAACTCATAAACATTTCAAGGTTTTATGTAATATAGTTATTATTTATATAATCTCTAAAGCTATCTTTATTATTTTATGTTTCAAAAGTTAAAATCTTTTATATCTATTTGATAAGTATTTTTCATTGAATAAGATTAAAATATAAATATTTAAATAAAATAAAATAATATTCAATAACTATCTTAGCTTGAATCAATTCAAAAATAACTGTAGTAAAGATAAAAGATCGAATACAAATTATAATTTTATTTAACATTATTATAGTTATTTGGGTGTTTTATAATACTATTAAAGTGCATGCAAAAAAGTATTGGATTATCACTTAATTAAGCATAAAATTGATTGTAATAGTCTAAAATTAAGAATTAGCAGCAATATTTCTTTTCCTGTAAAACAAAATATATAAGAGTAGTTTGACGTCTTTTAATTATAGTATGAGGCTATAAGCCTTTTATCAGTTTTTATTTTTTGAAACATTCTAGCATACCTATTTCCTATAAATTATTTTTAAAAAATTGTGATTGTAAAAACAAATGAATAATCAATTTATTTCGTGTCTCTACAAAAGATTTAAGATATTTTAATCTATAATTTTAGGATCTAACACATATGTAATGCTTTAGATAAAAAAAATATTAATTATTGTGAGAACAGCTACAAAATATGAATTGAATAATGAAAAGAATATTTAACATTACTAAAAAGAGATTTTAATTGCGAGGATTATATTGCTAATTATTATGAAAACTGTTACAAGAATTGACATTGAGGTTGAAAAAAAATATATATTTGGTTTCGTAATAGAATTACATCTATATTAATATGCTGATATGGCAAAATTCTAAAGAATCTATATGTCATTACTTAAAAAAAAATATAGTTGAACAATGTAAATATTAAACAACGTGACTAACGATTTAAAATAAGAATGATTTAAATTTAAATCAGATTAATAATTAATTAGATTTATTTAAATTTTTGAATTTAAATAATTAGAATTAATTAATATCATGTTCTAAAATACGTTGCGATCCCTTCTCTCTAACTGCACCGTGACCATTTGCAGTTTCCACCATTACCGAAGAGAGCGCCAACCCAAGATGACCGACCACCACCACCACTGGAGAGAGCGCCAACCTAAGGTGATTAAAGCCGCAATTGCCGCCAAGCGTGCCTTTCCTTTCGAGAACATTGTTGTCCCCGCATCCCGTGCAGTCATAGCCTTACGTTTTTCACAAATTTATGCACCCCGCTGTCATTGCGATTCACGATACCAGAACTATCGCCGCAACTGCTGGCTCATGATTGCTGAGGGTGGCACCACTGTTGCTAACCCAAGCTCATTACTCGTTTTTGGTGTTGAAGGCATGCTATTGAGACTGTTGATGGAGTTATCATTGGGTGAAGAAATTTCTAATGCCCTATCGTCCTATACCAGTGATCATTCCAATCAATCAAATGGCAATATTGTAAATCTGAGTGTTGATGAGAGTCAACGTGATGATAAATTATGCCGTGAAAATTTTATACGCCATGTAGATGTTTATTTTTCATGTAAATGGGATGTTTATTATTCATGTAAATTGGATGTCTGTTCTTAATGTAAATGGGATGTTTATTCTTAAAACAAAATAGCTTACCTGCACTCGGAATTGGTAATGGCAGGAGACAGCAGCACTGGAGAGCTTTTTCGCCGGCGAGGGAGACTGCATGCTGGGGTAGGTGACGGACGATTGACTACAGTGAAAAAAGGGTTTGAGCGAGTTAGAAGGGGGTGTAATTAGGTCAAAGTGAAATTAGATAAAGAGAAAGTTTAGGGAGCAGTACTTTTATTAAAATCTGGCAAACACTTAACTAACAAAAGAAAAGTGAATAATTCCATACCATTAGATGAAATCTCACACCATTAAAAATACTAATAATAAATAATTGATGGTTACAAATCACAAAACTTGTTAGCCCCGACACTCGATAAAAGTGGTGAATTTATAATGAAAGTGAAATTGAATGGTTAACGAATTTGAAACGCGACTTGTTATTTATATTGTTCATACCTCTCATTGTTTACCTAGCAAAATTGTTACTTAAATATAGAATGACTTTGATATAAAATGATTTTGGAATTAACTTTTATATAGATAAAATAAATAGATAAATATTTATTCTTATGTTAAACTAATAAAACTCTTCTTCCTTATTAAGCTCTTGTTACATTTGTGATTTTGGACTTTGGAAATGAATACAAATGTCTATGTATAAGCTATGTTGAACTTAAAAGACTAATAATTTTAATTTTTATTGGCCAATATTTTTAAAAATATAAAATTTTTAGTTTAATAATTTAATATTTTTTATTAATAATTTTAAATATTAGTGACTAACAGCTAACTAAAAAATAACAACTTGTATTGGCCTTATAACATTGTTTTTGTTGATTTTATCACAGGTTGGCCATCTAGTTATTTCTACCTCTTTGAAATTAAAAAAAAAAAAAAATTCAAAAGCCAATCACCTTTAGCTAACAGTTATCTTCGTGAGGTGCAAACGAGAGTGCAGAGCCACAGAGCAATCAATCCAATCATACATGTTATTATGCTTCTAAAACTTAAAACACCTTTTTTTTTTGGCTGGTATGAATACGAAAAATGATATATGTACATTAAAAGTCATATATCTTTTTATATTGCATTAATTCTTTTTTAATATTAAATCATTTTTAATTTTTTTTAGAATAAAATATAATTTTTGTCATTAATATTTTTAAAATTAAAATAAAATAATAAATAACTCTTTTGAACATTTATATTTAAATAGATTAATCTTAAAAATAATTTAAATAAAATTTTTTAAAATAATAAATGTGAACACATTATGTTAAAGTTAACTCTTTTAATTAGGATAGAATATTTTAATTTAAATTAATTTATCTACATTTGTTATTGTGAAAATTTTTATTAGTATTTTTTTAGTTATTAATCTATTCGAAGTATAAATTTTTAAGAATTTATTTGTCATTTTATTTTTAAAATTATCTCAAACGTCTTATTTGATTTAAGAGAAAAACACAAATATATGTCTCTAATTTTTTAATTAAAAAACACATAAATTTTTAATTAATTAAAAATATAAAAATCTTTTTAATTTTTTAAAATACAAAATATTTAAGTCTCTTTGTTTAAAATATATAAGGATGAATCGGTCTCCTAAAAAAATTTAGATGCAAGGATGGAGGCACATATGGTTGAAGGGCAATATCCCCCAAATTTTAATTTAAAAAAAATAAATTTAATAGAGATGAGCCCTTCTTTTATTACTCAACTTCTCCCTGGACAAAAAAAAATTAAATTATAATATATAAATATAATTCATTAATAATTTAGAATAAGTCCAAAAAATAAGCTCATTTTTGTATAGTGTTAATAAGATATAATAATATAGTCCATTTTATTTAAAAAATAAAATATAAACCATTATTTTCTTCTTAATGTCCTCATTTAGACAAAAAAAATCTTCCACTTTTACTTTGCAATTGTAACAATTTTTTCTATTTATCTCTTTTTTTTATCTCTTTCATTTTTTATCTTCTACTCTTTGACATTTTTTTTGTAAATTAAAAACATTTAGTTTAACAAATAATTTTTCACTTTTTTTACAAAAAAAATCCTATTTTATTTTATTTTTTGTATTTCAAAAAAACTATTAAACTAACAACTAAAACACATAGTCATTCAAAAGTAGAATATATTTAATATTTTTTTACTTTTTTTTAGTCTTGTTTAATTCTGTTATTTTTTATATATTTGATTATTTACTTAATTTATTATTATTTGTTAAGTTTGTATGTTATTATATGTTAGTTTGTATATGTAATTTTTTATTAATTAACTATTAATTTACAATTTTGTATTATTTATACCACAATATTAGTATTACTGTTTTGAATTTTAATATCTTATTTTGAATTGAAATATAATTTTTATATTTTATAAAGATTATAGATTGTAATTTGTACTTTTTACTAAATATATCTTTAATTATAAAAATTTATTTGACTATTTGAATTATGGGTAAATTTAAAATTGTTGATACATTTTAAGAAAAAAAATCAAAAGAATGAAAATACGTCTACTATTATTAGTTTATTACTACTCCAACACTTGAGAGAATATTAAATTTAATTACTTCAAATTCTCTAACAAATAGTTCAAGAGATCTTAAAATGCGACCAATCATTTGAAATAAATGAGTATTACATATACATGTCGACAAAGACAAAGTTAGTAGTATCTCTTTTATTTAATTGGATATTAAACACATATATGTATGTTTTTGTATGAATATTTGATTGAGATTATATATATAGATATTTTTAAAATTTTATCATTAGAAATAGTAATATAAAATATTTTTAATAAATTATTAAACACGTCGCCCTTAATAATTAGCTTAGTTCCGTCCCTGTTGAAATGTTTCGCGTTTTAGAAAGTAAAAGATGTTATATTTTTTATTAGTCGAAAACTTATTTATCTTTAAAATAAAAAGTTAGGGACAATTTTATTTTATTTTTTAATTTTAAATTTATTGTTAATTTTTTTACGGTTATTAGTTAGTTAATGTTATAAAATAAATAAATAAAAAAGAAGAAATAAATATAAAAAATATAAATAGAAAACTCTAGTATTAATGTTCACAAATACTATTATCTCACTATAATACTATAATAAAAATGATTCATATATTCACTAATATATATATATATATATATATATATATATATATATATATATATATATATATATATATAACTCAAACCCACCGAGAGATAGAAAAGAGAAAAATTTATGTATTGTATAAAGAGAGAGAGAAATGCTTATTATTGATGTTATTGTATTATCCTTTTGTCCTGTTCATGCTTTTATAGGAATACAAATTTTACTTTTTAAACTTCATTAATTTTATTTCGTCATAAGAACTTGCTCCTTTTAATATAGGAAAATTGAGCCGCTCATAAATAAGTATCCATCTTTATCCATCTTTGTCACAACATTCTCCATTGAATGTTCATTTAGGATTATACTTCATTAAAACCTTATTAAAAAAAATTCAATGGAAAAAAATTTTAGTAAAGAAAAAAGAGTACAACATCCTTTGTAATGGGAACCGCCTTATTAAAAACCTTGTCAAAAAAAATCCAATGAAAAAAAACTGACCAAGGAAAAAAAAGTACAGTCTTCCCCTCTTGTCGACATCATTTAATATCTCGAAATTGGCGCATCCTAATCTGATGTACCAATCTTTCAAATGAGGATTTTGGAAGTGACTTTGTAAAAAGATCTACAAGATTATCGCGTGAGTGGATCTGTTGGACATCAATTGTTCCTTGATTTTGAAGGTCATGAGTGAAGAAGAATTTGGGAGAAATATACTTTGTTCTATCACCTTTGATGTATCCACCTTTAAGTTGAGCAATGCATGCTGTATTATCTTTAAACAGGACAGTTGGTATTATCTTATGATCAATCAGTCTACATGATGATAGAATATATTAGATCAAACTCCTGAGCAAAAAATACTCGCGACTTGCTTCATGTATCACTAGTATTTCAGCATGATTAAAGGAGGTTGCTGCTATCGTCTATTCCGTGGGCTTCCATGATATAGTTGTGCCACCATATGTGAACAGGTATCCTATTTTTGAGATCTTCTTTTGTGTGGATCAGACAAGTATCTTGCATCTGTATAGCCAACTAGTTGTGACTTGGATCCATAGGGGATAAAACAATCACATATCAATCGTTCCATGAAGATATCGAAAGATTTGTTTGATTCCATTCCAATGTCTTCTGGTTGGAGGGGAACTATACCTTACTAATAAATTCACAGCAAATAATATATTAGGTCGTGTATTATTAGTAAGATACATTAGCGCCCTAATGGCACTAAGATATGGTACTTCAAGACCAAGGATATCTTCATTTTCTTCTTTAGGACGAAATTGATTCTTTTCCACATCCAAAGACCTTACGATCATTGGAGTACTCAAGGGATGTGACTTATCCATATAAAATATCTTCAAAATCTTTTATGTGTATGTTGTTTGATGAATAAAAATTCTATTTTTTGTATGCTCGATCTGCAAGTCGAGACAAAATTTAATCTTTCCAAGATCTTTCATCTCGAACTCTTTTTTTAGAGTTTTTATAATTGTTGGAATCTCTTCGGGGGTTCCAATGATATTTAAATCATCAGCGTACACAGCAATTATAATGAATCCAGATGCAGATTTCTTTATGAAAACACATTGGCAGATATCATCATTCTTGAATCCGTTTTTGGTTAGATACTTAGTAAGACGATTATACCACATTCGCCCAAATTATTTTAGACTATATAAAGATCTTGGAAAATTTAACTGAGTATAACCCCTGCGAATATTCATTGGATGATTTAGACATCTTTAGTTCTTCAGAAACTTTCATATAGATATCACGATCTAATGATCCATATAAATAGGCTGTTACCACATTTATTAAATGTATATGTAGTTTATGGTATGCAAATAAACTGGCCAATAATGCAATGTTATTGTATCCACTATAGGTAGGAGAATATGTTTCTTCATAATTTATACTGGACCTTTGTGAAAAATCTTGTACCACAAGTCGAGCCTTGTAGCGTACAACTTTATTTTTCTCATTTCATTTTCTCAAAAATACCCATTTGTATCCAACAAGTTTTACATCTTCTGGTGTACGGACTACAAGTCCAAAGACTTCACATTTTACAAGTGAACCTAACTTAGCCTTCATAGCTTCTTCCCATTTTGTCCATTCATTTCTATGTCGACATTCTTCGAATGTTCTTGGCTCAATATCCTTACTTTCATTCATAATATTTAATGCCACATTATATGAAAATATTTTATTGATAATTGTCTTATTTCGGTCCCATTTTCTTCATGTAAAGACATAATTTATCGAGATCTCATCATTTTCATAATTTTCAGGTACCTGAACGTCCTCTGGTGTCAAAACTATATCAGAATTTTGGACAACTGCATGTGTCTTTACTATGTCTTCTTCAACAGGAATAGTATTTACCTCTTTTTTTTTCAAGAATTTTTGTCTTTGGAACCAACCGGTTTAACACGCTTCTAGCGTGAATTTGTTTTGGTGGTCACTTGTCCTACTGGGACATCAATTCGAATTGGGACATTTTTCGTTGGTATATAAGATTTGGTTATCCTCTTTGTATCAGAAAATACATCAGGCAATTCATTTGCTATTCTTTGCAAATGTATAATCCTTTGAACTTCTAGTTCACATTCTCCTGATCGAGGATCTAAATGCATCAAGGATGATGCATTCCAATTAAGTTCCTTTTTAGAAAGCTTATTCTCTCCCCTTAATGTTGAAAATTTTGATTCATCAAAATGACAATTTATAAATCGGGCTTTAAATACATCTCCAGTTTGTATCTCGAGATACCTCACTATAGAGAGAGAATCATATCCAACATATATCCCCAATTTTTTTGTGGTCCCATTTTGGTGCGAGAAGGTGGTGCAATGAGAACATATATCACACATCTGAATATTCTTAAATTAGAAATATTTGGTTGCTGACCAAAAGCTAATTACATAGGAGAGAATTGATGGTAATTTGTTGGCCTCAGACGAATAAGTGCTGCGGCATGTAAAATAACATGCCCTTAAACTGAGGTTGGGAGATTTGTTCTCATAAATAAGGGTCTAGCAATTAGTTGGAGGCGTTTAATAAGTGATTATGCTAACCCGTTTTCTTTGATGCTCTTCTAGGTTGTTTTCTTGTTTTTGGTGCATCCTTCGAGTCATTTTCATAATCATACCGGATTCAGCAACAATCATACTCTTCTTTTACTTCTTTTTTACCTTTTTTTCTCTGTTTTAGTTGTCTTCTGACCTTCTTTTCACAATTCTCTAAAATAGAAAAAACATGTATCTACACAATATATCTATAAGAAATACACCGAAATTGAAGAAGGAATTCTCTTCAGTTATCATATCTTGCTTGATTTCAGCTTGTATTCTTTTAACCAGCAATTGCCTGGTCCAATGTTGGATCCATAGTGGTTCAAGAATTGCATTTGCCGTTTGTGTGTTGATTCGTAAAATATACAATCATTAGAAAAAAATGCAGCAATTAACAACATATATTTCTTTTCAACTATGTGCTGTCTGATGCCCCTTATGAGGAAGTTCAGTACATGAACTTCCTAATTATGTTCAAGTATTGCGTCCAAGTCAACAATTGGCGGCAAGTGAACCAAAAAAATTTTGTTTATCGTTGTTGGCAACAAGGACATTTGAATGTAGAGGATGAATAACCTCTTGAATCTTAGCCGATTTTTTTCCCCATCAACACTCATCTTCATCATAGGCATTGATAATTGGGACAAAGTCTTGCTTTGGAAGCTTCTAATAACTTCCTTGCCCTCCTCACTAAGTTCTTGAAAGTTAATTTTTTTTTTTGGATAGAGTAGACCTGCAAAAGCATAAAAAATATCTCAGAAACACAAAAATAAGTTGAAAATACACTGAAATTTGAATTTCACAATTTATTACAAAATGGTTTTTTACTTGATGCAGTCAAGCCTAGTGCAACTGCTATATTTTCTGGGATGATTTTGATTATACCATACCGTGTGTTCACTCTGTTACGGGACATATCAAAAGAATATGCCAACTCTTTTAAAAGCTTATGTTGCACATTCATCGAAGGATATGCATCAAACCTCCAAATCCTAATTCTCGAACAATGACTTTCTTCTCGTGTTCTGGAAATTTTTGTGAATCAATCTGGTTGAGCATCTCAAATTACAATTTTTTTGTAAATAAATTAGAATTATGTAAATAAACTACATTTATTCAAAATAAATTGAGTTGTTCAAACATATATATATTTACATTATATTTTAGTGCTTCTTTTTTTGCCATTTCTTCTGTAAGGAATAAAAAAATGTTAATAGGTGACAAGAGCAGCAGATGCACATCAATTCACACAAAATACACCTAAAAACCTTTCAAATACACTGGAATTATATCAAACAATGTGAGTTCAAAATGACATGCAATTCAATGAAACAATACATAAAATGGACAAAAACGGTTGCTAATCTCTCAAATATGTGCAAAAATAACATCAGAAGTAGAATAACAATATTCTTTTCTCTAGTTACAGTATAAAGCGAACAACAGATATAGTACACCTCAATTCACACGACATACAACCAAAAAACTTCCAAATATATCGAAACAGAAACAAAATACACCGAAAATATTTTCAACAAGTTATGAGACTAACGTGATTCGAAATATGCAAACACTTAAACATGCACAAAAACAAATTCAAATGCTTCAAACACATGCAGATATTTAGTTAAACTGTACGAGAAAAATTACGTAACATTTTACGTTGATTTAACATAACAGTTATACCGACCTAACAATTTTACTTCGAAATGAAGCGTATAATCAGAACAGTAAACATTGAAAGGCAAGCACATGATATAATTGTACTAAATAAAGAGATTTATGAGTATGTAGGTTTTGCGATTAGAATGAGAGAGAGAAAAATGAGAAAATTGTAAGATTAGTGAACATTACCTTCAATAATTTGTTGTGTTTTCTTTCTGTCTTTGTTGTTGAAGATTTCGAATTCAGCTTTGAAACTTCTTTGACTTTTTGTGATGATTTTGAGAAATTTTGATCCTTATTTAAATTTTGAGCATTGCAGTTTTGCTTGAGGGAGAAGAACCGTTTGTCATAATGGTTTTTACACTATTCAAGAGTTGAGAGAAGTGTGTATTTACACGTTATCGAAATTGAGGGTTGTTTTTGTTGGGTTGGACCAATTTATATGAATTTATATGCCAAAAAACTTATATATGTAACAGGTCTGATAGAGTTATTCTTAATTTATTAGCATTAACTTGTGAGTAGAGTTTATATCTATAATTATTTTGTGTTTATATTTATAAACTTAGTATTTAAAGAATTTTAATTTGATTATAATATTTGACTTAACTATTTTAATAAAATGGTTAATTTTATATAGATTATCTTTTAAAAAATATACATCAGACAATATATATATATATATATATATATATATATATATATATATATATATTTTATGAAATTTGTATAATTTCAGAGTATTTGATTTTATCCAATTATATATACATTTTAGAAAATTAGAATATTTTTAGTATTCATTTATATATTTTGAACTTATGAAAGATATTGAAATATTTTATAATTTAGAATGGATTTATTTAAAAAATATTATTTAATTTAATGATGTGTATCTGAAATAAATTTATGTTAAGTTTACTTGAACTACAATATAAACCAATTTAAAAATAATATCGAATAAAAATATTAAGTCCGACTAAGTTTTGTATATCCTTATTAACTATAGTTATGATAACTATATGACCCCATAAAAGTATTAATAATAAAAACTATACTTTTAATTTCAAATATATTTTTTAAATATTATCATCATTTTATAAACGCCGTAAATTCGCCTTATTTCTTTACCAATAAAATAGTCATATTCAAAGGCACGTTTGCCGTACCACGTTGAATGTCTTCTTATCCCAAGGCTATAAAACATTAAAACCATAGAAAAATCAAGGCTCGTAGCTTGACCATGGCTAAAAGATTTGACAAGTGCATTTAGTATATTTAAAAAAGTTTTAACTCTAAGACTGCAATCCTAAAGCTAAAATTAGTGAGTGCCGGTAGGCATGAAATACCCTAAAGTATTATTGAGTCTAAATCAGGTGTACGTCGGTGAAAGGCTATTAAACACATATTTTATTCAGTTATTGTACTTGTATATTGAATATATTTTAGGTGCAACACTCATTGCACGCTTCTCTGATATGTTTGTTGTGTTCAATGGTGTTGTATTTAATTGTATTTTAATAAAAAATTTAAATATATTTAAATATATTTAAATATTATTACGTATTAGTGTATTTAATTTTATTTTTAATATATATTTTTTTAATAAATTTAAAAATAATATATATTATTATTTATTAAAATAAAAATATTTTATATATTTTATATATTTAAAAAATATTAAAAATAATTAAACAATTTAATTTATATTTTAATATCAATGAAATATTAAAATATCATTATAATTTATTCAAAAAATATTTTATATTTTATATATATGTGTATTTTCGTGTCTTATAAAATTTTAAAATTTGCGTATTTACATATCTTATATCGTGTCGTATTCCAGTTTGTGCATCATAGGTCAAATATTTTATTTTAAATTTGGCTGTTTAAAAGATCTGACCAAATTTAAAATCTATTTAAAAAAATAACAAAACTTTTTATCACTTTTGCAAAAATTTTAATTATGTTACAATAGTGTATTAATAATACCAAAGTATTTATTAGTCTATATCTTTTAATAAATTAAAAATATGTAAGAATAATAAATTTGAAATTAGTCAAGATAATAAATATAATATATTAAAACTAAAAGGTCATAAGATTCAACTTATGGATTCAACAAAATAGTTTTATTTTTTTTATAGATTATATATGATATGATGTATGATGAAGGAAATTTTAGAAAAAAATTATATACCAGCTTTCTTTTCTATTTTTATTATATATACTAGTATATTAATAGACACACATTAATCCACCTTTTTGTAAATTAAGTATGAAGAATAATAATACTTCAAAATTAGTTAAGATGATAAATATGTTATACTAAAATTAAAAAGTCCTGAATTTAATTCTTGGTGTTAATAATTTTTTTTGTAGATTATATATGACAAAGAGTATTTTGCCAAAGAAAAATTGTATTCCAACTCTCATATTCTCATTATATATATAGTATAGAAGTATAGATATAGATTTTTATTTAATAAATTAAATATAGATATGATCATATGAATGATTGGCTTAGTACATTAATTAGAAAGTAAGAAGTAAGTTTAAAATAAACAATATGAATCTCTATTTAAATCCTAATAAAGCAATAAAATTTTTAGGCATAACAAGTAAGTCAGTATATGAAACATAAAAAAATAATAATAATTAGTCTATTCTAAATATTGATGATGGTCATTACTTTGAATTTGAACAAGTATGTTCGTAACGCAATTAATCTAACTTTGCCAGTCTAAGAATGTCAGCTAGTGTGTGCTGCATCTTATCTCTTGTTCTTTATCTACTAATCCTCTAACAAAATAAGCAACGACAATTTAAAAAAGAAAAAAAAGTAAGCACCAATGGAAAGGTTTCCTTTGTTTCTATTGTGCTTCTCATTAATGCACGATGCTGCCATTTCCAGTACAATAGAAAGCATTAGTACTACACAGTCCCTCACTGATGGTGACACCATGGTTTCAGCCGGTGGAACCTTTGCAGTTGGATTCTTAAGTATTCCAGAAGGTTCCAAGAACCGTTACCTCGGGATATGGTACAATAAAGTGCCATCTAGGACAGTACCATGGATTGCCAATAGAAACGCTCCACTTAATGACTCGTCCGGGGTCTTGAAGATCACTGCCAATGGAACTCTTGCTCTTCATACTCATAACGACACCATCATTTGGCATTCCAACTCATCAGGATTCGCGCAGCGACCGGTTGCAGTGCTTTTGGATTCAGGGAACCTGGTTGTGAAGGAAGATGGGAGCAATGATGATGATTTGAAGAGTTTCATTTGGCAGAGTTTTGATTACCCTTATGACACGCTACTGCCAGGGATGAAACTGGGAAGTGACTTAACAACAGGCCTTACAAGGTACCTAACATCACCGATTAGCTCTGATGATCCTTCTGAAGGTAGCTATACTTTGCAGCTTGATATTGTTGGATATCCACAATTTTGTATAAGAAATGGCGAATCCAGGACATATTGTGCTGGACCTTGGAACGGTGTTCGGTTCGGCGGAATTCCCCAGTTAAAACATAATACTATATACACCTATTACTTTGTTTACAACAAGGAAGAGATATATTACTCATATGAGCTTGAGAATAGCGCTGTATATTCAAGGTTTGTGCTAACCGCAGACGGATCAATGATTCGTTATGTGTGGAGTGTTACGAATAAGAGTTGGAGTGTCTATCTAACATTACCAACTGATATCTGTGATGATTATGGTAAATGTGGAGCATATGGTATCTGTAATGTAGCCAACTCCCCTGTATGTGGTTGCTTATTGACAGGATTTGAACCTAAAGTCCCTGAAGAATGGAATCAGACGGATTGGTCTGATGGTTGTGTTCGAATCAATAAATTGAATTGCCAGGATGATGGATTTGTACAGTTGTCTGGTTTGAAGTTACCAAACACACAAAGAGCATCAGGGTTAAATAATAGCATGAGTCTTGAGGAGTGTGCTAATTTATGCATGAAGAATTGCTCCTGCACGGCTTATGCTTCCTTGGATATCAGGAATGGAGGAAGCGGGTGTTTATTCTGGTATGATGAGCTGATAGATATTAGAGTTCTGAGTGATCCACAGCAAGATCTTTTTGTCAGAATGTCCAGGAAAGATATAGGTATAGACTTTCTTCTCACAATTTAACAAGTTCCTTCTTTCTATATTTCTTTTGGATTGTTTTCTTAGTTGTAAATGTTCAATTGTATTTTTTCTAGATGAAATTATGAAGTCAAAACATAAATCCAAGAACAAGAAGGTGCTGATTATTGCTTTCAGCTCAGTCATATCGGTAGGAATTTTGATCCTATGCCTATCCTTCATCGTATATAGAAGAAAGAAGAACAAGATAAAATATAGTAAGTCACTTCTGCAGCCTCATGTTTCATGACTTTCCTTCAAAATTATTTCTGTCAGACAAATTAGTTCCTTCATCGCCTTTAATAAAATTTTTTAATATGCGTACTAGACAAAGTCACTAATAAATTTCATTAGAAAATAATTAGGTCTCAAAAATTATCACTATAAGAGTCTCCCTTATGCAGGGATCAATTTGCCTCAAGAATTTCTAGAGTAACTAAAATTTGTTTGGAACCATAGTGTCAGATCTAATTAATAGAAAATTAACCTATAGATGAATTTGATGTAAATTTACAATAATATTATAACATTAGGGATAAATTGAGGCTCTAGTAAGTAGCAACAGGATTATCTAGCAACATATTTTAAGAGGCATGAGAAAATCTAAGCCAAAGATTTCTCCAATTTTTCATCTGCCATGCTATTTTTGTTCTTTTCTTAATGCTTACTGCTTTGCAGGAAGCATGAGACACAATACAGAAAGATATGCACAGGCAATAGAAGACCAGGAGGAAGACCTTGATCTACCATTGTTTGATATGGCTACACTTATTTCTGCAACCAATAACTTCTCCACCAATAACATATTAGGAAAAGGTGGTTATGGAACTGTTTATCAGGTAATATATATCAGACAAAATATCAGTACATGAACTTGGAATTTCAAAATCTTGCTATATAATCTGTTCTCTTCAGCCACTGCTGCTTGTAAGTTAAAATGGTTAGTGCTTTATACTTAATAGTATGAACTTAAGCATATTGTTTCTAAAAGTGGATATTCGCATCAAATACCACAATATTCAGGGTACACTGAAAGATGGAAGAGAAATAGCTGTTAAGAGGCTCTCAGAAAATTCTAGACAAGGTCTTCAAGAGTTCAAAAGTGAAGTGATGAATGTAGTCAAACTTCAGCACAGGAATTTGGTGAAGCTTCTAGGGTGTTGCATTCAAGCAGAAGAAAGGATGCTGATCTATGAGTTTATGCCAAATAAAAGCTTGGACTACTTCATATTTGGTTTGTTTCTCTAAGTAGATACTTTAGTTTTGATTTTTATTTACCAACAATTATTTTCTAGTTTGGGTAATAGATCTACTCATCTACATGCACATAAGTTCCATGGTTCCTAGGACATTTTCTCTTGACATGTTAAGGGCAATACTGTTTCTTCTAAAACATTGTCGGATATGTTGTTCCCCTATAAAAGAATATGTTTAAAATTTGAGCTACAAATACTACTTTAATCTGAAACTCAGCCTTACTTTCTTTTTTCCTTTATATATATATATAAAAGATAAAGAGAGAAGCACGCAACTACTTTGGCCTCAGCGTTTCCTTATTATTGTTGGGATTGCACGGGGTGTTCTCTATCTCCATCAAGATTCAAGACATAGAATAGTTCACAGAGATCTCAAGGCTAGCAATGTTCTACTAGATGACGAAATGAACGCCAAAATCTCTGATTTTGGACTAGCCAGAAGCTTTAAAGGAAATGAAAATGAAGCAAACACAACAAGAGTTGTTGGAACTTAGTAAGTAATTGATTACTTAACATGTTTCTATATATATATATAGAGAGAAAATTCCTGCCTTGTTCTGAAGCTTATACCTGTATGTTGATGTTTTGCAGTGGCTATCTATCTCCAGAGTACCTAATTGATGGAATTTTCTCAACAAAGTCTGATGTTTATAGCTTTGGTGTGCTTGTATTAGAGATAGTAAGTGGAAAAAGAAATAGAGGGTTCAGCGATAAAAATCATCGCTTTAATCTTCTCGGACATGTAAGGCTTAACTTTTGTTTGTTATTCATATCTATTTTGTTCGTTACAAACCAAATAATATGTGTTCCTTCACCTAATTCATGTCCTAACTCTACCTGGTGTTTCAAAACTTGTTATTGTATTAAGTATTAACTAAATAAATGGACACATGCAGGTATGGACACTCTTCATGGATGGTAATTGTTCAGCAATAATCGATCCGTCCATCAGAAATTCCTCCGAATTATCTGGAGTCATAAGAGTAATTCATGTGGGTCTACTTTGTGTTCAACAGAATCCAGAAGACAGGCCAAGCATGTCACATGCTCTTATGATGCTGAGTAGCGAATGCGCACTGCCTCAACCGAAAATGCCAGGATTCTTTACCGAGAGAGATCCTGTTGGTGACACTTCTTCATCAAGCAATAGTAAACTAGTGTCATTTAATGAAGTCACTGTTACTGTGGTGGATCCACGGTAGATTCTGTTTCTTAAATCATGATTAGCTGAATTCAGCACGTTAGATAACATTTCATGACAGTTGCACAGATTCCTTTTACAATAATACAGAAATTTTATACTGTGATGTTTAGGGGATTTTGTTAATTGATTACATGTTTGTTATATGCTATTTTAAGGACTAAGGTTATGATTCATGGGAACATACATAAATATAATAAATGTAAATAATATTGAGTATTAGACATATATAGAGAAAGTATATATACATATACGCATATAAATCTAGTAAAAATATAGTACTCACACTAGTGTTTGTGTTTCAGTCCAAAAATTTGAAAGTATATTCAGCAAAAATTTAGTCATAATAAATAGAGAAAAGAACAAATAGGTCCTTGACTTTTTGGTCCGCAGACATTTATGTCCTTGAGGATTTGAAAATACATTTAAGTTTCCGACTTTCTCAAAATCTGGACATATCGATCCCTGGGTCTAATTTTTCCCATTTTAAAAATTCTCCCACGTGTGCATCCGTATATCCGTCAGGCCAGTACAACGGAAGCCATGTTTGATTTTTTTGTTGGGTCTACCAGATTCAAGTGAATAGAGGATTAGTGTGTCCAGATTTTGAGAAGGTCGAGAATTTAAATGTATTTTCAAATCGTTTGGGATTTAAATATCCAAGCCAAAAGGTCAAGAACCTATTTGTCCTTTTCTCTAATAAATAACTCTACCAAGTTGCAGAAGCCAAACAAATAAGCACGCCATGACGTCAACCAATTCACACAACAAGAAATAAAAACCATACAAAGTTTCCACAACTCATGAAATATTGGCAGACCAAATGATCTTGGTTAAAATTTTCTGAGATAAACAGTGGAATGGTAAAATATCTAATTATTAATACATAATTTTCATATCTTTTCAGTAAGCAGATTCAAGATTAATAAACTAATAAGGCAATTGAAATTAGCAGTTATTAACTCAAGACTCCCCCATGTTTTTTCTCTCATGAAGATTCCACATTTAAGAGACATTACTGCTTCCTTTCATAAGAGACTTACTTATCACGAAACATTTCTTCTTTTCCTTTCATCATTACCATCTCCATTTCAATTGGTTCATCAATGAAATAGCTAGTCATCCTATATTTAACCAATAACAAACATAACGTGATAGATGGGACACGTTAAAGGAATAATGTCATGTATCATATTCAACAGACATTGAAATGCACAAGCACCACTGCCGCTTGACAGTTGACTCGGTATATAAGACCATAGAAAAGTCATGACCGTTGCTTGATACTGTAATTCAGAAGTGAATTTATTATATTAGGAATGTTTTTAACTCTTGGAATAGACTGCAATCCTAAGAGTAGTGTGTGCCACATGTCTTAGCTCTGTACACTAATTATCAGGTCTTGACACCTAATACCACATAATAACGTCTAAAATCTAAAACAAATCACTTAATTATTCATAACAATATATATGTTCAGCAAACATTGAGGCACAATAAACCAAAGGCATACCAAATAATTAACGTGACATTCTTCAATGAGATAAAGAGTAAAATACATAAGCATCTAATTATCTATCTATTCTTAATATATAAAAGTAGATACATAAATATGCACCACATTACTTCTAAGTTATTCCTCTTATTCTACTAATGTCATGTCCGCAATATTACTTACGTGGCAACATTTTAGAAACAACCAATCAAATCTTGCCAAATCAACTTCTATTTTTAAATTAAAAAAAAAACTAAAAAATAGAATAAAAAACAACAAAAACACAAATTAACATTTACCCAAAAAAAACCTCTGAAAACCAAAGAGTTCATTACTTTTCTCATGCTTCTCGCTTGAAAACTCCTTACTCTTCTCATGCTTCTCAAAACCCTCTTCTTCTTGACACCTCTCCGTACCAAGATCCTATTTCCTCCATGCTCTTCCGGCATGAGCCATTGAATTTTCCTCGAATCAAATTTTACTCTTCTCATGCTTCTCGAAACCCTCTTTTTCTTTGCACCTCTCCGCATTGCATCAATTGCAGAAACCAGGCCAATTAAAAAAATTCGTCCAACGAAAAAAATTCATCCCAAGTATTTTCCTAAGGATTACAACATTAAGGTCATTTTATATAAGAAATTAAAAGTAGATATACTTAACCTATCTTTTATCTTTTTTATTCATAAACTTATTCTTTACCAGTCGTTTATGCTTGCAGTACTTGATTCCATATCAATGGCATTTCAACAAACTCATGAGAATATATCTTCTATAAAGTAAGTCATCTCTTACACATTGTGAGTCGATGAGTAATTTTATACCAAACTCCTTTGAAAAAACTTGCGATAATATATTTCTTCATAAGTAATCAATTTCTTACGTCTGGAGTAATGTTTATATTTCTTTCTTCTAAAATTCCTCATACATATTTTTTGTGAAAATGGTTGTATCTACAGGTATAATACGCTTCGGAATAAGATCGACCTCTACAATGCTCTAACTGGTCCGAAAATTAAATCTCAATACTTCTTTTTAGATATTACACATATAGCCATGGGTTGAATTTAAGGATATTTTTTCCTCTTAGTTTGTATACTTCTAAATTTATTTATATACAGTTTTTTATTTTTTTTTCTTTTACAAAATTCTTAATCATATCATTTATAAATTATAATTTAAACCACTTAAAATTGGCCTATGAAATTTATGTAATATTCTTAATCACATATAACAATTTAAATAGATTAAAGTTACATTTTAAAGCTTATAATAATTTATTAGTTAGTAAACAAATTTATATCATTATTATTGCATATTACTTCACTAAGAAATACATATTTAAATGTGACAATATCATATTAGGTGGAATGCTTGGTCATCTTTAGCATTAAGACATCGACATTCAATTTGATCCACCAAGGACCGATCACATTTAATAATATGATATTATCTAATTCAACTTGCTAATTTATGTATTTTATTAGGAATAATTGGTATTATTCATGATTACAGATAAAAATACTATTATTAATTAATAAGTTACTTTAAAAGTGGGATAAGAAAAAATGGGCAGAAAGAAGATGTACTGACTTCTATTCTAACTACAAAATTTTATGAAGTCATTTAATTAAGTAATTAGAATATTAATTTTGAATTACTGCTAATAAACTTTTCGCCATTTTCGGTACGTTAGTATATATTAATTGTTCAAAGAAAAACGTTAAGGACTAATATTTTTTATTAATATTAGTCTAAAAATTTTTAATTAAGTCCATATAATATACAAATATTTTTTAATCAAGTCTTTTTAAATTAAAATTTTTGAAATTAAATTTGTAACATATAAAGATATTGAAATCATATTCCTATATTTATTATATCTTACTGTTATAAATAATACAATAAATTTATTATACTAATAATTAATTTATTAATTTATGTAAATTAACTCATTAAAAATTTATATCATTATTATTGCATATTACTTCACTACTGCCATTATTTCAGCGAACATAGGTCTCAACTTTAGATCTCTACAATACAAAAAAAGTATCATATAGTGACACCAAGCATCGGGTGTATTTCATTCATGTAGGTGAAGTATTCTAAAACTTCCTAAAACTTAAACATTTGCAAATAGTCTAAAAGTTTTCTATTAAGTCCATATAACTCTAGAAGTTTTTGATTAAATTCATATAATATACAAATATTCTTCAACCAAGCCTTTTTAAATTATAAATTTTGAAATTAAATTTGTAACCTATAAAGATATTAAATCTATATATATTCTTGTATTTATTATATCTTACCGTTATAAACAATATAATAACTTTATAACACCAATAATTAATTTATTAATTTCTATAAACTCAATCATTAAATGTAATAAATATCCATATAATAAATGTCATAATAATATTATTAATCATAATAAATTTTACGTTACAAATATTTAAATTATATACTATTTGAACTACTTATATAAGTCTCTAATCACTATTCTTTAAAATAACATCAAATTTACCATAAGAAATTTCTTTCCAAATTATACAACATCTCAAACTTACTCAATGGAGCATCATTCATTGGACAATATAACCAAATATATGGACAATTGGTTTATCAAAGTTCGCATGATTCGTCTATAGAAAACATTAACACCCAAAAATAAAAAGGAGCCTCTTTACTTAGAAATGATTATATTAGATGAAAAGGTACAAAATAAACAAATTTATTTTGTTTATTAATTGAATATAAAAAAATGCTTTAATTATTTTTGTTTTTTATACTTTTAATATTATTTTATAATACTTTATGTATAATTGTATTTTAATATCGTTAAAGTTAAACTTCTCTCAATTTGATAATCATTGTTCCTTTTCTAATAATTTAAAAAAATAAACGCAATTATTTTTTTAATTAATTGTTAACAATGATTTACTAACACTGGAGGGAACACCTCTTCATGTAATTGTGAAGAAAAATATGATAAACAAATTCAAACATTTGTTAAAAGAAGGAAAAGTCTATACTATCAAAAATTTGAAAATAGAATATGCAAATGATTTGTATAGAGTAATTAAAGGTACTATGAAAACAAATTTTTTAATAACAACTATTGTGAAAGAAATCAAAGATCCAGTTTTGAACATTCTCCAACACTATTTTGAATTTGCATCACTTGAGGTATTATCTGACAGAGTGGGTCAAAGACAAATTTTAACAGGTAATTTTATTTTATATTATTTCAATTATTTTTATTAAAAAAATTATTAAAAAAAATCAACACATTTTTGTTCTTTTTATTGTAGATATCATTGAAAAACTGCATGCAATAGGAGAAGAAGAACAAGTAGATGTTAAAGAAAAACTCACAAAAATATGAAGAATGGAATTGATACTCAAAGAGTAAAAAAATATACAACCAATTCATTTTTCATTTAGATATATAGTTATTAACAAAATACTATTAATTTTAGGAATATCGTGTTGAACGTCACGTTGTAGAGAAATCTCTCAAATCAGATAAATAAAAAAATTACAACACAAATTAAGGGCCAAAAAATTGTTGCACTCACATCAACATTGGTTAGTGAATATAAAGATATGATCTTTTTCAAAAAATTTTAATTTATTTTTTTTTAGTTCAAAGAATTATATTTTATATAATACATTAATTGACACAATACAACACAATCTTATTTTATATAACCTATTATATTATAATATTTTAGGTGATTATTAAGTTAGCACAACTTCAAGTACAAAAATCTATATCAATCCAGAAATTGAAGAATTCACACAGCTGACTTATGGGTATTTCATAACTAATAAGTCTCTCAAAAATTAATTCATTTATTTAATTATTCAATTTAATAAATATAAAAAAAATTTCCTAAATAGGACTGATCAACATGAAGAAGTAATGGAGATACCAAGCCAAGACAATGCCAACACAAATCTTCAGAGAATGATTATAAATCGAATAATTATTCAAGATCTAATGGCTATGTAATGGGAATCTGATGATCAGGTATGACAAAAAAATCTCACAACATGCATCATACATTCATTCTTACTCAAATACAATATACCTAATGATAACATAAATGGAATATTGGAATAGGAAAAGATCTTTACAATTTTAGCAACTATAAACGGAATTGATGACAAATTTGGATAGAACTATGTTAAATGTGAAAAGTATCATAAGAAAGCAAATAAAAAAGAAGACAACTACATCTGTGGCACATGCAATCAAACACCACAATATCCAACCATAAGGTAACTTTATATACTTTTCATAATCTCATTTAGCAAATTATTAGTTATTAACCCAATACTTATTTTAGGTTCAGAATTCAATTAAAGGTTTTAGATCAAAGTGCTACAGCAACTTTTGTATTATTTGATGGCAAAGCAAAAAAATTGTTGGACACAACTGCTTCAAATCTAATCACACTCCAGAAAAGTTATGATCTTGAAGCACTACCCCAATTAAAAAACTTGTGCAACCTCACACTTATTTTTGAAGTCAAACTAAATGAGTTTAATCTCAAAGAAGGTTCTCAACAATACACCGTTACCAAGACATTTGTTCCAACTAAAAACACTGAACAGCAACACCCATTACAACAAATAAAACAAGTAATACTAAAAAAATCACCCATTATAGGAACCAATTTCGCCAACACTAATATTATCAGACGAAGATCACATACCTATCAAGAGGTTGAGGAAAAAAAAAACGATACAAATTCAAGACACATTTTCGGAAGAAGACCATACATGCAAAGAGGGAGCAAACAACACAAAAGAAAGTGCACACAACTCACCAATTCATAAAGAACATGTCTTCACAACAACCTATGACAGAAAGAAGAAAGCAACAACTCTAACAACAATCAATAAAAAAAAGGAGGACGAGTACCACATAAGAAGACCAATTCCATCAATTAAACCAAATGCAAAAATCAATTCCAACATCCAAATACTTTGTACTACCATTTTTTTTAAATAAAATACCATTTAAATTTATTTTTAGTTTATACATATTTTATTTAATACTACAAAACATAATAATTTTTAATATTTATTATATACTATTATTAATTTACCGTCCCGCGCGATGCGCGGGTCACATTCTAGTTAATACATAATTGTTCATGTCTTTCCAATAAGTAGATTTAAGAGTAATAAACTGACAAGGCACTTAAGAAAGTTTCCAACTGTCGCGATAAGCTAACTGACTAAGCATGCCTACTAATGTGCTTGGATTTCAGCTTCTAGCTGTTTATCACTTTATCTACTGATAACAATAAACAAAACATTAATGGAAAGTTTCACCTAGTTTCTGTTATGCTTTTCATTGCTGCATGATACAGCAGTTTCCATTACCATAGAAAGCATTAGTACTACCCAGTCCCTCAATGATGGCGATACCATGGTTTCAGGTGGTGGAACCTTTGCACTAGAATTCTTCAATAGCTAAGACAATCCCATGAAACGTTATCTTGGAATATGGTACAACGAAGTAATACGGTAGTATGGGTTGCCAAGAGAAACAATCCCCTCAATGACTCATCAGGGCTCTTGAAGATCACTGATAAAGGATTGCTTGTGCTTCTCAACAATAACAATAACATCTTTTGGTCATCCAACTCATCATCAAATTTGACACAACAACCAGTTGCACTGCTTTGGGATTCAGGGAACCTCATTGTGAACACCAATAACAAGGAGTCAGAATATATTGTTTGGCAGAGTTTAGATTACCCTTTTGTCACGCTATTGCCAGGGATGAAGCTGGGGACCGATTTAACTACAGGCCTAAATAAGAACCTCACATCAAGGAGTAGCCCTGACGATCCTTCTAATATTTGAGTGCTGAGTGATCCACAGCAAGATCTTTATGTCAGAATGTCCAAGAAGGATCCAGGTATCTGTTCATATCCCAACTTTGATGTCCCTTTTCTATCATTCTTTTCATACTATTGTTAAACTTGTTTGTTTTTGTCTTTAAATATATTTTCTTAGATGAAGATAACAAGTTAAAATGTAGATCCAATATCCGGAAGCTGTGGATTATGGTCTCCTGCTCAGTCTTATTTGTAGGAATTTTAATCCTGTGTGGATCATTCATCGTTTGTAGAAGAAGGATGTACCCGTTACACGGTAAGTACTTCTGCAGATTCATGTGCCTGACCTCTGTTATTCTATAGAGTTTCTTTTTGAGAATGATTGTGATATAAATTTTTAATGTATTGGTTGGGTAGTAATAGTATGAGATTCATGCTCTTATTTATTTTTGATCTCTTTGTGCTTCTTTTCATATGCACTATAGAGATAAATCTTTCCTTTTCTTGTTCTTTTTCGTCTTTTCCCAGTTCCCACTGTTTATTACTCTATAGGAAACCTGAGAAGCAATTCAGAAGAGCATGAGGAAGAAGAACTAGAGCTACCCTTGTTTGATAGGGCTACACTTAATTTTGCAACTAACAGATTTTCCACCGATAACATATTAGGAACAGGTGGTTTTGGTTCTGTTTATAAGGTATTGATCAGATAAGAAGTTAAGAACAAATTGATATCAAGGTGTCCACCATGATAGTGATTAAAAAATATAGAAATTCTGAAATGTATATTTTATAATATTCAGGGCATACTGGAATGTGGAAAAGAAATAGCTGTTAAGAGGCTCTCAGAAAATTCTAGGCAAGGACTTAAAAGAGTTTAAAACCGAAGTCATGCACATAGCAAAACTTCAGCACAGGAATTTGGCGAAGCTTCTAGGATGTTGCATTCAAGTGAAAGAAAGGATGCTGGTCTATGAGTTTATGCCAAATAAAAGCTTGGACCACTTTATATTTGGTTTGATTCCACTTGGAACATTAATTCTAGTTCTTTTTTATTCTCTAGTTTGTATAATTAGATTTTCTTCCCATCAGAATATGTAGTTAAAGTGACAAGTTTATAGTCTTTAATTATATCATACTGAACTTATTAAATTTTCATAATATGGCTAATCATTAATCACTTTTTTCCACATAAGCTTTTGAAGCTCGTAAGAATATCAGTACAACTTATTTATCTTCTAAAGCAGATGGTGACAAAGGCATAGAGTAATACATAGAGATCTCAAGGCTGGAAATATTTTGTTAGATATTGAAATGAATCCAAAAATCTCAGACTTTGGCCCGGCAAGAAGCATAGTAGGAAACAAAAATGAAGCAACCACAAATCATGTTGGAACTTAGTAAGTTCTTATGGTTGATTAATTGATATGTTGCATGTATAAAGTATGATATTTTCCTTGTTCTGTAATTGAATATTGATGATATGTGCAGTGGCTATATGGCACCAGAGTAGATAATTGATGGACTATTCTCAACAAAATCGGATGTCTATAGCTTTGGTGTGTAATGTGTTACTGGAAAGAGAAATAGAGCGTTCAACCATAGATATCACCACTTTAGTCTTCTCGGGCATGTAAGCTTAATTTTCATTGTCCTTGCTATTTATTTTTATCAGTACTAAATAACTAGACACATAAATACAGGCATGGGCATTTTTCATAGAAGACAAGTGCTTAGATATAGTTAATGCATCTATCAGAGACTCAATTAATTTACCAGAAGTCATGAGATCAATTCATGTGGGTCTGTTATGCGTGCAACGAAGTCGAGAGGATCGGCCAAGCATGTCATACGTGCTTAAGATGCTGAGTAGTGAATGGGCATTGCCTCAACCAAAAAAGCCTGGATTCTTCACTCAGAGAGATTTGGTTGGTGGCAGTTCTTCGTCAAGCAACAGCAACAACAAAGTATTGTCAATTAATAAACTCTCAGTTAGTGAGATTGATCCACGCTAGATGTGATTTTGGAATCAGTTTCCATCTTTATACAACAAATGCTTTAAACTAAAACAAATTGTATACTAATGTGAAGTGCTTAAATAAGAGAATTTGTCAGTTTGTAAGTAGGATTTAGGGATGGAGTAAACTGATAGAAAGTTTTATTACTTGTTTATGTTTCATCTTAATAAATATACTTTGTACCAAGAATATTTTTCTCTATTCTTTTAAATAGAAATTAGATTTCAAAATCTAATAAGCAGAACGAATAGTACAATATTCACGTTTCAATAATAATAATTTTGATAAAGATATAAATGAACTCGGTAAAAGAACGCGCTAAGATTACTAATATAATGTTGACATGGACGATGTCTCAGTGGAACAATAATTCCTGTCATAAATCACAATTGCTAAGCTAAATAAAGACCACAGAAATGTACGTCGAGGTTTCTTGGCTTTTGCTTTATAATTCACATATTCACATATGGGATTTCTAGCTATCAAGAAAATTTTCCAACTGTCACTATAGACTGCCGTGTACTTGCATTTCAGCTTCTGGTTCTTTATCTATAAATCCTCAAACTTTAACAGCTTTATTACCAACTAAAGCTACAAAAATTAAAATAAAATACATCAAAATAATAATGGAACGGTTCATCTTGCTTCTGTTATGCTTCTCATTGCTGCATCATACAGCTATTTCTACAATCATAGACACTATTAGTACTACACAGTACCTCACTGATGGTGACACCATGCTTTCAGCTGATGAAAACTTTGCACTTGGATTCTTCGCTATACCAGAAAGTTCCATGAACCGTTACCTTGGAATATGGTACTATAAAGTGCCAACTAGGACAGTGGCATGGGTTGCCAACAGAAACACTCCACTTAATGACTCATCTGGAATCTTGAAGATCACTGACAAAGGAATTCTTGCTCTTCATAGTCATAACAATACCATCATTTGGCATTCCAACTCCTCAAGATTCGTGCAGCGACCGGTTGCAGTGCTTTTGGATTCAGGGAACCTCATTGTGAAGGAATATGGGAGCAACAACAATGACTTAAAAAGCTTTCTTTGGCAGAGTTTCGATTGCCCTTTTGACACAATGCTGCCAGGGATGAAGTTCGGAAGCGACTTAAGTACAGGTTTGAATAGGTACTTAACATCTCAAATTAGCCCCGATGATCCTTCTAAAGGTAACTATACTTTTCAGCTTGATATTGTTGGATATCCAGAATTATGTATAAGAAATGGTGAATCCAAGTCCTTTTCTAGTGGATCCTGGAATGGTCTTCGATTTGGTGGAATTCCCCGGTTAAAACAGAATGCTATATACAACTACTACTTTGTTTACAGTAAGGAAGAGATATATTATACATTTGAGCTTCTTAATAGCTCAATGTATTCAAGATTTGTGCTATCTGCGGATGGAATCATGACACGTTATGTTTGGAGTTTGAGGATACAAAGTTGGACACCCTACCTAACATTGCCAAATGATATCTGTGATAGTTATGGTAAATGTGGACCATATGGTAAATGTAATATAGACAACTCCCCTCCATGTGATTGCTTGAGCGGAACTGTACCTAAAGTCCCTGAAGAATGGAAGCAGGCAGATTGGTATAATGGTTGTATTAGAAGTAATCCGCTAAGTTGCCATGGAGATGGATTCAAAAAGTTTACTGGTCTGAAGCTGCCTGATACACAGAAAGCATCATGGTTAAATACTAGCACGAGTCTTGACGAGTGCGCGAAGTTCTGCCTGAAAAATTGCTCCTGCATGGCTTATGCTGCATTGGATATCAGCAACGGGGCAAGTGGGTGTTTAATGTGGCATGATGAGCTGATAGATATTAGAGTCCTGAGTGATCCACAACAAGATCTTTATGTCAGAATGTCCAAGAAAGATTCAGGTAGATGATTGATTATCTCCCAACTTGGATGTTCCTTCCTTCTATTTTTCTTTTGTGTATTGTTTTCTAAATTGCATATTTCCTGTTTAATGTTATTTTTCCTAGATGAAGATGAAAAGTCAAAGGGTAGATCTGATATCCCGAAGATGCAGATTATTGTTTCCAGCTCAGTCTTATTTATAGGAATGATGATGATCCTATGCATTTCCTTGATCCTGTATAGAAGAAAGAAAAACCAGAAAAACTATAGTAAGTCATTTCTTTATGTTCTTGTGATTCTTCTATTGAGTAAAAGCTTTTAGAATTTCAAGTATGTGTTGTTTGGTCCTTCATCGATTAAGTCGGATTCAATGAATAGAATGTATTTTTTGAACCTGCTTGATTTTGGTCTCTCTTAAACTGTTCAAACATTGTATTAACCTATAGATTTTGTGATTTTCTTGTTTCATTTGGTCTTTGCACAATGCTTCTTTTGCAGGGAACATGAGAGGCAACCCAGAAGAGCATCAGGAGGAAGAACTAGATCTACCATATTTTGATAGGGCTACACTTATTTCTGCAACCAACAACTTCTCCACCAATAACATATTGGGAAAAGGCGGTTTTGGAGCTGTTTACAAGGTTAATACTTAGTCATATCATGCTCAAATCTGGATATTAGCAACATGGTAGGGAATTTCGATTTGTTGAGATAGGTGCTATAGCCAAATAAGTACATTATTTGAAAGAGTCACTTTTTTGTGTCTGTAGAGAATCTGTATTCATGATTCTGCATTTGGTATTGAATTAAGATTAGCATAAAAACAATTAAGACAATATGTTTAAGAAGGGGGGTTATTCACAAGACCACAGGTTCAAGCTGTGGAAGCAGCCACTTCTATGTAATTATCAGGTAAGTTGTCTATATTACGCCCTTTGGGTGCGACCCTTCTCAGGACCCTGCGTTAACGCGGGATGCTTGTGCACCACACTGTCCCTTCAATATAAGAAAGACAATTGCATCTAGAACCAAAGGTGCTACCATTTATCTGGTTTAACTTTCCTTAATCATCATCTGATAACTGCTGGCTGTAATCAAATTTACCACTATATACACTATAAGCAGGTTGCTTCTAGAAGTTGATATTCACAAAAATATAAATATCATGTTCCATGTTACATTATTTTTACAGGGTGTGTTGGAAGATGGAAGAGAAATAGCAGTTAAGAGGCTTTCAGAAGATTCTAGACAAGGTCTTCAAGAGTTCAAAAGTGAAGTTATGCATGTAGTCAAACTTCAGCATAGGAATTTGGTGAGACTTCTAGGATGTTGCATTCAAGCAGAGGAGAGGATTCTAGTCTATGAGTTTATGCCAAATAAAAGCTTGGACTACTTCATATTTGGTTTGCTTCTGCTTGATACTTTTGTTTTATTTAATAATTGATTATGTTCTAGCTTGGGACTATGCATAATAGATACTTATGGTTTATCTCACAAGAAAATCACTCTAAACTCTTTTCTTTGAAAAAGATGAAGAGAGAGGCAAGATATTAGACTGGCCTAAGCGGTTCATTATTATAATTGGGATTGCACGAGGCCTTCTCTACCTCCATCAAGATTCAAGACATAGAATAGTCCATAGAGATCTTAAGGCTGGCAATGTTTTGTTAGATGAGGAAATAAATGCGAAAATCTCTGACTTTGGACTAGCCAGAACCCTTGTAGGAAATGAAAATGAAGCAAACACGGCAACTGTTGTCGGAACCTAGTAAGTAGTTGATTACATGACATATTAACATGTGTACAGCAAGTTAGCAAGATAATATTTTCTTTTTACCATTATTTCACTTCGTATGTTTTTATTATATGTAGTGGCTATCTATCTCCGGAGTACCTTATCGATGGAATATTCTCAACAAAATCTGATGTCTATAGCTTCGGAGTGCTGGTGTTAGAGATAGTTACTGGAAAGAGAAATAGAGGCTTCAACAATAAAAATCATGGTTTTAATCTTCTCGGATATGTAATTAAGCTTAACTTATCTTGTATATATTTAATTTTTTGTTACTAGCCAAATAATATATATACCTTCACCTAATTCAGGTTTGGACTCTCTTCATAGATGGTAAGTGTTTAGAAATAGTTGATGGATCAATCAGAGATGATGACGCATCGAATTTATGTGGAGTGATAAGAGCGATTCATGTTGGTCTACTATGCGTTCAAAGAAGTCCAGAGGATAGGCCAAGCATGTCACATGCGCTTATGATGTTGAGTAGTGAATGGCCACTGCCTCAACCGAAAATGCCAGGCTTCTTTACTGAGAGAGATCCTGTTGGTGACACTTCTTCATCAGGCAACACTAAAGTAGTGTCAATTAATGAAGTCACAATTAGTGAGCTGGATCCAAGGTAGATGCTGTTTCATAAATCAGAACATGATTAGCTAACTCAGTACATGCTAGATGACATTGATTAATGATTATACTAATGTGATGTATCTTTGGTTAGAATAAATTTAATTTAAATTTGAAAATAAGTAAAGTCATCATATCATTGGTTTATATATAAATTAACGGTAATGCCTATTAATCTACCAGTTTATTGATTAAATATGTGATATGTGAATTGGGAGCCTCATTGTGAAGGATATGAGAGCAACAATGAATTAAAAAATAAAAATAGAAAATAAAAAATTCTTCTTTTTCACATACTTTGATGTTTTTGCATAACCATTCATCACATGAATCGATGCGTTTCATATGTGAGGGCGTGTTTGGATTGTGGAATATTTTTATGTTTCAGGAATTTACATTCAAACTTAAAACTCTAAAGAGTAAAGATTCATCCTTAAATACTTCTTATGAAATATCAAGTGTTGTTCTCTTTGTTAGTTAACTAAATTTTGACTCTTTATTTATTATATTTTATACTAATAATTCAGAATTAGCATTTAAAGTTTAAGATTAAGGGTTCAGAATTTTAGAATTTAAAATTTTTGTTTTAGAATTCAAAAAATGCTGTAGGAGTGCATTAGCATTCGCCTAGAGTAAAATACCCATAAATATAACTATCATCCAATTGAATTTCTCCGGTCATTTTCTTAATTTCCATCGTACTCGAATATGGTTAATAAATTAAATCAGCTTGAATAATTGAAATGGTTTAGTTTTCATTGGTCAAACCTGGGGAGCATTGTTGAGCCTCCCTTAAGGCCTTAACCAAGTGTTTGATGGTTCCATTGTCACCTTGAGCATAGAAAAACTGAAATTCTATCTCATCTAATCAAAGTGCCTCAGCGAGGAATCAATCATTATGTGGATAGAAAAAAGTAATTGGTCAACGGTCATAATCACAAGCCATGCCTAGTTTTCAATGTCGGTTAAGATATACTGTTATTGGTTGCTTCAACTCCTCATGGAACTTTCTTGGGTCCATATATCATATAAGACAACATTATAATTTCTTGGCTTTTGCTTGATCTTTCACATTTTCCATACTTATTTTTATTTTTGAGATAGAAGATTCCAACACTATAGACTAAGAATGTCAACTATTGCATGCTTGAATCTATTCTAGTTCTTTATCTACTTTTCCTATAAAAAAGAGCACTATTACCAAGTAAGCTACAATAATAATAAAGCAAAACAATACAATGGAAACGTTCACCTTGCTTCTGTTGTGCTTCTTATTCCTGCATGATGTAGCCGTTTCCACTGCCATAGAAAGCATTAGTATTACCCAGTCCCTCACTGATGGTGACACCATGGTTTCAGCCGGTGGAACCTTTGTAATTGGATTCTGCAGTATCCCAGAAAGTTCCAAGAACCGTTACGTTGGAATATGGTACAGTAAAGTGCCATCGAGGACAATAGTATGGATTGCCAATAGAAACACTCCACTTAATGACTCATCCGGGGTCTTGAAGATCACTGGCAATGGAACTCTTATTCTTTATAGTCATAACAATACCATCATTTGGCATTCCAACTCATCAAGACTCGTGCAGCGGCCGGTTGCAGAGCTTTTGGATACAGGCAATCTCATTGTGAAGGAAGATGAGAGCAATGATGATGATTTGAAGATCTTTATTTGGCAGAGTTTTGATTACCCTTATAACACGCTACTGCCGGGGATGAAACTGGGAAGTGACTTAACTACAGGCCTTACAAGGTACCTAATATCGCCGATTAGTTCTGATGACCCTTCTGAAGGTAGCTATACTCACCAGCTTAATATTGTTGGATATCCTCAATTATGTACAAAAGATGGCCAATCCATGACATTTAATGGTGGATCTTGGAATGGTCTTCGGTTTGGTGGAATTCCCCAGTTAAAACATAATACTTTTTACAACTTTTTCTTTGTTTACAACAAGGAAGAGATATATTACACATATGAGCTTGTCGATAGTGCTGTATATTCAAGGAGTGTGCTATCTGCAGACGGATCAATGACTCGTTATGTGTGGAGTGTTACAAATAAGAGTTGGAGGGTCTATTTAAAATTGCCAACTGATATCTGTGATGATTATGGTAAATGTGGAGCATATGGTATCTGTAATGTAGCCAATTCCCCTGTATGTAGTTGCTTATTGAACGGATTCGAACCTAAAGTCCCTGAAGAATGGAATCAGACAGATTGGTTTAATGGCTGTGTTAGAATCAATAAATTGAGTTGCCAGGATGATGGATTTGTAAAGTTGTCTGGTTTAAAGTTACCAAACACACAAAGAGCATCATGGTTAAATAATAGCATGAGTCTTGAGGAGTGTGCTAATCTATGCATGAAGAATTGTTCCTGCACGGCTTATGCTTCCTTGGATATTAGGAATGGAGGAACAGGGTGTTTATTCTGGTATGATGAGCTGATAGATATCAGAGTTCTGAGTGATCCACAGCAAGATCTTTTTGTCAGAATGTCAAGGAAAGATATAGGTATAGAAGTTCATCTTACAATTTAACAAGTTCCTTCTTGCTGTTTTTCCTTTTGCATTGTTTTCTTAGATGTACATTTTAATTGTTAATTATATTTTTCCTAGATGAAATTAAGAAGTCATCACATAAATCCAAGATCAGGAAGCTGCAGATTATTGCCTCCATCACAGTCATATCTATAGGAATTTTGATCTTATGCCTATCCTTCATGCTATACAGAAGAAAGAAGCAGCAGATAAACTATAGTAAGTCACTTCTGCAGCCTCATTGATTTTTTCTAATAAGTAAAGCTGTTGAGTTTCATGGTTTCTCAATTAATCTATTAGTTAATATAAAATTAACCTATATATGAATTTGAGATAAATTTGCAATAGCATTAAGACATTAGGGGAAAATGGAGGCTCTAGAAACAGGATAATCTAGCAACATATTTTAAGAGGCATGAGAAAATCTAGTTAGCAGATTTCTTCATTTTCCTGCAGCCATGCTATATTTGTTCTTTTCTTAATGCTTACTGCTTTACAGGAAACATGAGAGACAGTCCAGAAAGATATGCACATGTAATACAAGAGCATCAGGAGGAAGAACTAGAACTACCACTGTTTGATATGGCTACACTTATTGCTGCAACCAATAACTTCTCCACCAGTAACATATTAGGAAAAGGTGGTTTTGGAACTGTTTATCAGGTAGTATATTATATATCAGACAAAATGGTTAGTGCTTTATACTTAATAGTATGAACTTAAAAAGTGAATGTTCACATCAAATACTGCAATATTTAGGGTATGCTGAACGATGGAAGAGAAATAGCAGTTAAGAGGCTCTCAGTAAATTCTAGACAAGGTCTTCAAGAGTTCAAAAGTGAAGTGTTGAATGTAGTCAAACTTCAGCATAGGAATTTGGTGAAGCTTCTAGGGTGTTGCATTCAAGCAGAAGAAAGGATGCTGGTCTATGAATATATGCCAAATAAAAGCTTGGACTACTTCATATTTGGTTTGTTTCTAAGTTGATACTTTCCTAGTTTTGATTTATTTACTATTACTTATTTTCTCGTTTGGGTAATAGATCTTCCATATTTCTCTACCATAACATTTAGTTAAAGTAACTGATTGAAAGCCTAGCAATCATAGCAACATATGGCTGTGTTTTGTTTGAGAGCAGAACAAGATAAGACACTGAAAATAAGACATGAAAGACAGAAACACCAAATTAGTATTTGTGTATTTTATTTGGTTATAAACAAAATATAACTTAGGACAGATTATGAAAAAAAATAAATTTCTATTACTAGCGTCTTTATGTTCTTCTTGTCAAAAATGACATAAGATACATTAATTTAGTATCTCAAGACACAATGTCTATATTTGTATCTATATTTCACCAGCCTAACATAATTTTGTATGTTTCCTTATTTCCATGTCTCATGCTTGTAAAATTTTATGGACAATACAGTTTCTTCTGAAACAGTGGTGGTTGTACCCCTATAAGAAAATACTTAAAATTTGAGCTACAAAGACTACTTTAATCTGAAACTCAGCCTTACTTTCTTTCTTTTTATATATAAAAGATAAAGAGAGAAGCATGCAACTAGTTTGGTCTCAGCGTTTCCTTATTATCATTGGGATTGCACGGGGCGTTCTCTATCTCCATCAAGATTCGAGACATAGAATAGTTCATGGAGATCTCAAGGCTAGCAATATTCTGCTAGATGATGAAATGAATGCCAAAATCTCTGATTTTGGACTAGCCAGAAGCTTTATTGGAAATGAAAATGAAGCAAACACAACAACAATTGTTGGAACTTAGTAAGTACTTGATTACTTAACATGTTAATATATATAATTAACATAAACCTTGTGCTGAAGCTGTATACTTGTATCATTGTATGTTGATGTTTGTAGTGGTTATGTATCACCAGAGTACCTAATTGATGGAATTTTCTCAACAAAGTCTGATGTTTATAGCTTCGGTGTGCTTGTATTAGAGATAGTAAGTGGAAAAAGAAATAGAGGGTTCAGCAACAGAAATCATCGCTTTAATCTTCTGGGGCATGTAAGCTAAACTTTTGTTTGTTATTGATATTTATTATTTTGTTACAAACCAAATAACCTTCACCTAAGTCGTGTCCTAACTCTACCTGGTGTGACATACAGGTATGGAAACTCTTTATAGAAGGTAATTGCTCTGAAATAGTTTATCCGTCCATCAGAAATTCGTCCGATTTATCCGGAGTCATAAGAGCAATTCATGTGGGTCTACTTTGTGTTCAAAAGAATCCAGAAGACAGGCCAAGCATGTTGGATGTTCTTATGATGCTGAGTAGCGAATGCACATTGCTTCAACCAAAAATGCCAGGGTTCTTCACTGAGAGAGATCTTGTTGGTGACACTTCATCAAGCAAGAGTGAACTAGTGTCATTTAATGAAATCACAGTTAGTGTGGTGCATCCACGGTAGATGTTGTTTCTTAAATAATTGATTAGCTAAATTCAGCACATGACAGTAGCATACAATCCTTTTGAAAATTTAACACTGATGTTTAGCAGTTTAGGGGATTTTGTTAATTGATTACATGTTCTTTATATGCTATTTTATGGTTATGGTTCATGGAAATATGTTCTTCTTTCTTGTTTATGTCCTCTGATCAATATGCAGTGGAATGGAGTTGTGCTTGCAACATTCTTCTTTCTTATTTATTTTATGAATGATTATATATCTAATACACATTATTATGCAAGAATCTTTTTTGAACTTAAAAGTGTCATGGTGTATAGAATTTTTTTTCTTTTAATTAGATTAAGACTCGCACATACTAAATTAATTATACAAATATATTTTTATTATATAAAAGTTGATACCAAAGTTATTTGGAATTTTTTATTTAAATTAAATAAATATAAAATTTACGAAAATACATAAAGTACAGTGTAATTACATAAATACACAATTGGCCACATCTCCGTTACTGAGAGGTTCCGAAAATTGAATACATCTCGGGTACAGAGATGAGCCTAATCTGTGTTAGAAGAGTTTGAATATGTTTATGACTATGATTGCAAGCAGTCAATAGCCAAGAAAATGATGGTACATATTCCAACATTTCCTATAATCATCACTAAGCTTGGCCTTTAACCGAAATGCCAACATCTGAAAATGCACAAAATTCACTACACTAGATTAATATGCTTCAATACAAAATATAGAGTGTTGAGACACAGACATAGAGTAACCGGATATGGACTCATCTAAAGGTGGTGACAAAATTGGTCGAACAAGCCGGGTCGACCAGCTAAATCAATCCATAAAAGTTGGGCCGGACTAAAGGTTTTGAGTCCACCAAATCCGGAGGTTTTGGCGGGACAGATTGGCCTACCGAGATAGATTATTTATTTATTTATTTTAAAAAATGTGAGGAGTACAAAAATATATATACCAATATTAAAAATTAGGATTTTTAAACATCCTCCTTTTACTTTTCTCTTTTATATTCTTTTTGGTTATTTTTCTTTTTCACACACTGATTGATTCTGTTTTCATAATTAAACTAGTGTCTATCTATTGTCTCTATTTTTGTATAATAACAAATATCTGAACAGATAAAATAGAGATGATAATAATAGTGTAAATCGTTTGTCTTAATATTTCATTTTATTGTCTCTAAATGAAACCCTGAAATCACCCTAAATAATTAACTACTAATGACATTACTATTTACCATAATATATCATCATCCTGAAATTTTATTGGTATAAAAATTAGCTTCATCCAGCATACTACTATATATGTGCATGCATGACTTTATCAAGATATAAATTGTAGAAATCAATTTATAGAGAGAAAAGAGGAATATTACTTGGAGTGTACTAAATGTGAAAATGAGAATGCCAAAGATTCGATGAGTGTGGAAGGTGTAATACTTTGAAGATCTTCCAAGACTAAGTCCAATAGCCCAACCAGCAGTTCCAATTATGTAAAAATAACTACTCACCCTTTGTAGTTTCTAAGCTTTGCCCGGAAAAAGATCTCAATGAGGGCACCATCGACAGTGGTAGTGTTGGTGCTGTTGTTGGTGGTGGTCAAATTGCTGTAGTTCCAGGCAAACTCGGCACCTAGAGTGTGCAATTTCTTGCAGCCTGATACTTCGAATTTCCTTGCTTCAAGTTGATCAGAAAAGTCATCACTGCAGCAAAGTCTCTATCTATCTAGCTATCTATACTTTGAACACATGATTATAACTATCATCGTCTATCATTTAAACTGCAAACTAACTCTTTTCGTCTATCTTCCAATTAAGTGATAATAAATATAGCAACCACGTTTAAGGTTGCATTGAGTTAGCATCCTTAAATACCACAAAACATATATGCTTGATTACATTGAAACAGAAACATAAAAAATCAGACATAAGTATTATATCTTAATGTGTCATGTCTTTAAAAAGATGGATGAAGCAAGCTAGGTCGTGTATCACATTGAATCATTGTCTCAAAACACTTTCTGAAAAGTGAAACTAAAGAATACGGAATTTGGAGATTATTATGCTTATGTGATAGGTAGGAAATTCTCTCAAATATGCTCTGAGATCCTGAAACAGTGAGTTGCTGATACATAAATGTATTCATTCCTTTAAGAATGAGCAGCCACCTACGTTTCATTTCATGCAAATCTTGTATTGGATAATTGGAATACGACACAAAATGGCTGCTAATCTTTATCCATAATTCCATATATACCCACGTACCAAAATATTCAGCTACCTAAACCCATAAGAGAAAAATAAGAAAGAAATTATTCAGCTAACAAATACTATATTAAAAATTATACCTTTCTTTATAATTGCAGTAAGTACTAAGTAAGGAGAATACCGATAAGATAAAAGATTCTTCTTCTTCTTTCTCTTCTTCTCTTACATTCCATAAAAGGTACAATTCAGTATCTAACAAGTAAATCATATTTGTAGAAATTAATTTCTATACAGTAAAAGTGACTCTGAGGAGGCACTGCAGTTAAATGCAGTTCACATACTTTTTGTGAAAGAAGAGAGGAAAGAACAAACAATAATATGGTTTCAAAGATTAGAAATTTATGATTTTATTGAAGAATTTATCTGACTTCGGAAATAAGATAAAAGGTTGAAGAATATAACTTCATTTTGTTTTTTAACATGTCCTGAAGTTTCCATGATGATTCTTGCAACTAACATTACTTGGGCCTCATCTCCAAATTCAATTCTTGTTAGAAATCACCATTTATCATCTTCACACTTTTGATGCAAGAGCTTGAACCATTTTCCACCTCAATTACCCTTTGAGGGGCAGAAGCAGAAGGCCTGGCTTTAACTCCCAACAAGGACATCCTCCGGAGGAACATTGCCATAAATAAATTAAGATGCTAATAAGTTACCACTTTCCGATGGAGTTAGAAAATACAGAACCCACAAACAAAGGTCCCTGCCTTGCGGTATTTACATAATTCATAAATGAATGGTACACCTGCGACATATACTCCCCTGAGATCGATCCTATGCAGCATAATTCCATCATTTATTGAACATTTCATACCCCGTTGCAATGCGGCATCCGACAATTTTGCTTGATAGAGGTACCCTTTTGATTTATAGGGATAGAGGAAAAGATGATTGTCAATGCAACCCTTCAAGGCTGTTTTACAGCAAAAACATAGATTGAAGATGCCGTTTCACTCATTGCTTGGCACGACGTTACCAATAATCTTGGCATGAGCAGCTTCCATCCTCAAAACAATGAAATCTATTTGAATCTCTCACTATTATTTTTCTTTGAACAATCTTTGATATATATTTCATGGCATTGTGACAATCTACACAAGTTCTTAAATTTTTATAAACCTTGATAGGAGTTCCCGGCGGGGTTGAAATGATTCCAAAGGCAACGGCAAGCTTCTCGCTGTGGTAAACGAGGTTTTGCTCTTTCTGCTCCTCCTCCACATCATGTAGCACAAAGTTTATGTCCGGAATATAGCCTTCTTCCTTCATTTTCTTTGAGATTTCTCCTAGGAATGCATGAATATCACATATTTTGGGGTGGGATGTATCTCCTACCAGGAAGGCATGCACCTGTCTCTTGATCTCAATCCAGCTCTTACCCGGCTTCTTAACAATTCCCCTGCTTTCCATACCCTTTCTAACCCTGGCTTCCTCAGCCCACAGACCCGCATTAGCGTAAATATTAGCTAAAGTAATATATGTAGCCGGGTTCTCTGGCTCTATCTCAAATAATGCATTTGCTGCCTTTTCAGCCACTTCAAGGTTTCCATGTATTCTACATCCTCCAAGTAAGGCTGCCCAAAGGAACTTATCAGGCTTTATTGGCATTTTATCAATGATATCCTCTGCCTCTTTAAACCGTCCAGATCGTGCCAATAAATCAATAACACATGCATAATGATCTGCAGTATGCATCAACCCATGCTTCTCCTTTATTGAATGGAAATATTCTAAACCCTTGTCCACTAACCCAGCATGAGTACAAGCAGAAAGAACCCCAACAAAGACAACTTGATCGGGCTTATTACCTGATCGAAGCAATAATTCAAAGAACCAAAGCGCTTTTTCTGGTTGACCATTTTGAGCATAACCAGCAATAAGAGAAGTCCATGATACCAAATCAGGCCGAGGCATTTGGTTGAACACCCTTCTGGCATTTTCAGTGTTCCCACACTTTGAGTACAAATGAACAAGTGCACTCACGGCATATGAACGCAGGTCATACCCTATGCGCACCATGTAACCGTGAACCTCCTTCCCTAAGTGTTCAGCAGCATGGCTAGCACATGCATTTAAAACTCCAGCAAATGTATACTCGTTTGGCCTAATGCCTGACCTCATCAACTCTCTAAACAAGGAAAATCCCTCTTCCTTTCTTCCATCTTCGAAACATCTATGAATCATGGTAGTCCATGAAACTACATCTTTGTCTTCCATCTTATAAAAAATACCCCTAGCTTCATTCAAGTTCGCACATTTGCCATACAAATCCAAAAGTGCACTCCAAACTACCTCATCGGAGTCCAAACCAGTTCGTGTCAAGTAGCCATGAATCTCCTTCCCAAGACGCAAACACGGAATAGCAGCTGAAGCAGCCAGAGCACTGGACAAGGTGAACTTATTCAAATTCGAACTCTCGTGATTCTGCATCCTTCTAAACAACTCCAGCGCTTCCCAAGGGCGAGCATGGCTAACATAACCAGATATCGCTGCGTTCCATGAAAAGTTATCTCTTTGGGGCATTTCATCAAACAGTTTCCTAGCTTGTTGAAGGCGTCCAATTTTGGCATACCCAGCAATCATGGTGTTCCAAGAGCACAAATCCCTGTGAATCATTTCATCAAACAGCTTCTGGGCATCATCGAGGCTGCCACATTTGGAATACAAATCAAGCAAACGATTTGAGATGGAGATCCCAGGAACAAACTTGGAAGCTTTGGTGTGTGCATGGACCATTTTACCCTCTTGGAGAGCTCGATGGCGAACGCAAGCGGCGATAAGGGTGGAGTAAATGCGAGGGGAGGGTCGATGAATTTGGTGGAGCAACTCAATGGCTTCATTGAGACGATTTTGTTGACACAAAACATCAATGGCCTCTTCAAATTCGTTACCCTTGCTACGTCCATTGAATCGAGACTGAGGGAGACTCTGCCTCTTCTGGAATGAAAAGCTCCTCTTGAAATTCCTAAACTTCTGCATCCCTCTTTCCTCAACACCACAACAAACTGACTTACCAATTTCTTTAGTAGTTTAGTTAGGAGCTTCATTGCCCCTTGCAGCGCTTTCAACACCTCATTGGAAGGCTTCGTCAGCTCTCTAGGAGGGACAAGTTTGAGTTGGTTAGTGTTTAAGTATAAATAGGTGTGTTTCTTTAGAGCAATGTTCTGAAACCGAACTGGTTATCAAACCTCTCTAACTACTGATTCACTGGCTTGTTAGTTCAACCGATTCAACCGTAGTTCAACCGAAATAACCGTTTTATAATAAAATAATAAATAAAATATAAATAAACACACTAAAATATTTAATATAAACGGTAAAATGTCATCCAAATTAATGGTACTACATCAGCCACAATGTTATAATCCCATCCAAATACAAACTCAAAAGTCAAATAACAGAAATACAATTAACTAAGATCACCAACATGAACTAAGATCAAAACAACAGAAATAAAATCAAGATCAAGAAAAACAAACCACAACAAGAACAATTTACCAAATTAACAAGTTATCAAAATGTCAAGAAAACAGCACAACAACCTAACAATCACAAGGTCAAAAACAACACCACAACAACAATTTATCAAATTAACAAGATTAAGAATATAACAAAACAAGTTAATAGAGCAATTATAGATTAAAGCAATATCAAAACAAGAACTGTAACAGCAACAGAGGAGGGAGAAAGGAAATCACCTTAGGCTTTTCTGAAAATCTACAGAGGAGGGAGAGGGAGTTGGAACTTTAAAACTCGACGGAGGCTGAACAGCGGCGGAATGGAGGCTGAACAGAAAGTGGAACACGCGACGGAACAAGGCTGAACAGAGAATGGATGACGACGGCTGGAGCGCGGCGGAACAGGGGCTGAACAGCGGCAGAAGTACGGCAAAACGGCGGCGGAAGCACGGCGAAACAGAGGACAGTGCGAATCAACGGCGGAACACAAGGCAGTGCGAAACAAAGACTGAACAGAGGCGTTGCAACGACGCTGGAGCAGTCCGGACGGTGGCGTCGCAGACGTGACGGCGCGGTGGCTGGACAGAATGAAGACCGGCGATGAGATGGAGGTTGCTACTTCCTCTGTGCTGCGTTCGAAGTGTTTCTGGTCTTCTGGAGTTGAAAGAGAGGCCATACCCCCATAGAGCTGAGGGAAGTTAGGGTTTCTTGGTTTTTCTTTCCTTTTTTTCCCCTAATTAAAAAAACGACGTTGTATGAAGCCTTTTCTAAAATACCAGTCAGGTCCGGTGCAATCCAACCAACCGGCTTCCGGCCGGCTTAACGATTTTGAGACGGTTTTTGGAGATGGCGGTTTTCTTTGTTAATCGAGTAGTTGTTCTCGCCATTCTTGATTTGACCAACTGGTTCGAATAGGAGAATGGATTCTATCAATTGTTAAAAAAAATTTGAGGGAGTAAAGTGTTCCATTTATAAAATTAATGATGAAAGATTACATTTTATTTTCTAATTGTTAAAAAAAATTGAGAAGATGCATTCCCTTTGAATAGGTTTTCACAACTTTGCTCCAGAGACATAAAATCACGGAGTAAATTTGAATCCAGATAAATTTAAATTCCCGCTAAATTTGAATCCAAATACAAGCTTGCATCACAATTAACTTTAAAATTGTTGCTTGCCGGTGGTTCTCAACACAGGCAATTTTGGAGAGACCTAAAGGCATTGTTTCGATTCCTGTAAACCTGTAAGTCCTTGGCGGTAATTCTAGCCAAGGCAACAACCTTGTGGTCTATCCAAGGGTTGTCAGTATTGAATATGTCATTACACTTATGTCTCCATATCCACCAAAAGTCCTGCACCAAAAGACACCTCATTGTTAGCCAAGGCCTTCTGAAACTACTCTTCAAGAGCAGTACCAGCCGTCGAGTCCAAGATACTAGGATCCAACATATGCCAAATTGCCTTTGATCATTCACAGTCTCTAAGGCAATGCTCCATAGTCTCCTGCGCCTTGTTACATCTCTTACACATATCTGAAGAAGCTAAATGCCGCTTGAATCGAAAGGTCTCAGTTGGTAGAACATCATGTAAGCCAAGCCACATAGTAAATTTGAACTTCTCCGAAATGTTTGTATTCCACAACCAGTTCCAGTTACTATTGGCATTCCAATTTAATGTTTTCTCTAATAACCATCTATAACCCTCCCTTGCACTATACTTTTTTGTTGCTGCAGACCACCACTCCCACTGTGGCTCCAACTCAGTCGAACTAGGATATCTCAGACCACAAATAAACTGCTTAATCTCATGCGGAATAGGCATGGTAAGACTATCAACCTCCCAAGACACTCCTTTCCACAAGTTAGCCACTATGAAATCTGATTCAGAAATATGTACATAAGGAACAAGGTTGCAAAGCTTACCAAAAGGAGTCCACTCATCATACCAAACTGATTTGTGGACATCCCTAATATTCCAATGAATCTCTTCCTTAAGATGCTCATAGGCACTAACAATGTTCTTCCAGGTAGCCGATGAAGAATTTCTACTATTTTCGTTCATACCAGATTAATTCCTGAGATATTTATGCTTCAGAACCTGCACCCACAACTTCTCACTATTATTTAGACAAACCCATGCCAACTTTTCCAGAAGTGCCATGTTAGCATAGGAAGTATCCTTAATACCCAATCATCCGATCCTGCCCTTTTAAGAGTTATGGCGACCTCCCACCTGACCAGAGGCAACCCTTTGCCGGTCGCTTGGCCTTTCCACAAGAACTGTCTCATCAAGGAATCAATTTTATTACATGCATACTTCGGGAGAAGAGAAATTTGCATTTCATAAACCGGGATAGAGGCCATAACCGATTTAACATGACAAACCCTCCCTGCCTTATTCAGCAGGCATCCTTTCCAACAGGAGAGTTTCCTCAAAATTTTTTCAATAACCTCCTGAGCCGTCTTCCTGGAAGCTCTGGCGTGACCAATGTTAATTCCAGGTATTTACCGAAATCATTGAAGAACCGGATGTTAGAGACCCCTGAGAGAACCTTTTTTTCTCCTCTCCAACACCATCTTGAAACACTAGGCCCTTTGACTTATGAAGATTTAACTTCAAACCTGACGCTCTAGAAAACAAGTCCATGCGATGCATAACCTCTATTACTTGAGCTTTCAATGCCTTACAGAAAAGTAAAAGATCATCTGCAAACATCAAATGAGTGAGTCGTTGTCCGTTCTTAGAAACCGTTACCGGGTTTCACAAACTTTGGAAAACTCTATAAGAGATAAAGCAGGCAAGCATTTTCATACAGAGTACAAATAGATAAGGAGACATGGGATCTCCTTGCCTCAACCCTCTTTTTGGATTGAAATTTTGGAGCCTGTTCCCATTCCACAAAACTTCCAAAAAATGCCAGTATACCCTGTCATAAGCTTTTTCCAAATCAATATTGAACGCTATGGTCCCTTTTCGAGACTTGGTGTTCCTCATGAAGTGCATAATCTCTTGAGCAATGATAATATTCTCTGTGGTTCCTCTTCCTAGAATGAACCCTCCTTGCAAAGGACCAATGATCTCCGACACGAAAAGTCTGAACCTGTTAACTAGAACCTTTGTGACAATTTTATAAATTACATTACATACGCTAATAGGCCGAAACTCCCATAAGGAAGAGGAAACTTCCACTTTAGGAATTAAAACAACGAGAGTATCAAAAATAGCTGCACTCATTGGCTCACCCTCAAAGGCTCACTTGACCAGTCTACACACATCTTTGCTAAGAGAGTCCCAGAACTCCTTGTAAAAAATGGCTTGAAATCCATCTAGCCCTGGGGATTTAAATGAACTCATGGTCATCACAGCTCTTTTAACCTATTCAGACGTCACTGGTTCCACTAGCTTTTGACAAGCCTCAGTACTAAGAGACGAGCAAGAAAAAGGCCCCATGGCATCCAGGTCAATATCCTTCCTTGTAGAAAAGAGTTTTTGAAAGAAAGAATTTGCCGCCATTTCTAGAGTCGAAGTCTCCGTGTGGCCCAAGACCCATCCTCCAAAAACAACACATGAATTTTGTTTCTCTTTCGCCTAATAACCGTCTGCAGATGAAAAAAATTTGTATTTCTGTCTCCACATCTCACCCATTGTTCTCTAAATTTTTGATACCACAATAGCTCTTCTTGAAGAAGGACAATATTCAGTTCCTGATGCAAAACTTCCTCTTTGATCCTAAGCTGTTGATCCTCCCGACTCTCCAGAGTAATGTGAACGTCATTCAAAAGCCTATCCAACTCCATTTTCTTAACAAAAATATTGTCAAAAACTTTTTTATTGAAGCTAGTTGCATCTTTTTGAACCTCCAACAAATATTTGACCACATCCGAAACTTCTTTATTCCAAGCTATATGAACAACATTCCTAAAAAGATGAGTCATCCATGCAGACTGTAATAGATCAACTCACAGCTTTAACATCATGCGTTAACAATTACTATTCATCATTCACATAAAAATTTATAGAAAGACTAATTAATCTAATCGAAAGAAATAATTTGTTATTTTTTATTAACAAGGATGAATTGTCTATTTTTTAAATGGTTATGAGTAAGATATGGTAGAGATAATACTCAATTTTGGTCCTTGAACTTGTACATAAGTCTTAATTTAATTTCTAAAGTTTTAATGACCTTTATTTAGTCCCCAAACTTTGCGAATATGATTCATGTTAATCTTTGAATTTCGGGCTATTTGAGCGTGTATCATTTTACAAGTTTTAGCGTGACATTTGATTGTCCATATCAATATTCTATTAATATTTGTGTGTCTAAAATTGTCTCATGAATTAATATGAGTCATATTTATAAAATTTGAGACTAAATAAAAATAATTAAAATTTTAAAGACTAAATTGAGATTCGTATATAAATTTAAGGACCAAATTGAATGTTAATTCAATATGGTATTTACTCTTGTAAAACTAGCTCTTAATCGGTTTAGTGTTTTAGACTTTTATTTTTTATTTTTGGACCTTTTTAAAGTGATTATTTTGGGAAATGGAGAAATAAATTCTTTAAAATTAAATTATACCTTTTATGTGAATATTGTTTATATACAGTTCTTAATTATTAAATTATGATTAATTTTATATTGTTTTCATGTGATTTAGCACACCTTTTAATTTGTATATTTTTTTTATGAAATGATTTTACTGCGGTAACTGCAGATTGTATTATTTACACTAGCTAGTTTGTAGGTGCTGTTAGTCTATGATATAGCGTTAACCTCTCTAAGAACGAAGTTGAGTTACTTTTGTTGGAAAAGGATTCTAGTCAGTGACGGATTCAGAAAATTTTATCCGTGGGGACAAAATATATATAGTATAATAATAATTTATATAATTATACTATAGTATTATAAAATATAATTATTCTTCAAATTATTTAACTAACAAATTAAAATAATAAAATAATAATTTAAATAATAAATAATTTAAAATTTTATTCTTCTGGGTTTCATATTTTGAAAAGATTGAATAATCTTTTTATTGTCAGTACAATCAAATGTCTCTTTTTCTATATATGTCACTAAACAATCATTTAAAAATTCATCTCCCATATGGTTGCGAAGCCGACTCTTTAAGATGTTCATAGCAGAAAAGGTTCTTTCAACTGATGCAGTTGCTACAGGCAAAACTAAAGCTAACTTCAAAAGAAGAAACACTAATGGATAAACAATATTTTTTCGAGTCTCAACCAATTTTTGAAAAAGAGCACAAATCCCATTTAAGCTTGAGAATTGATCATCAGAACGCACATCTAATATGAAGTTCTCAAGTTGACTATCAAGTGCCAAAAGTTGAGTAGAAGAAAATTCTAATGGATAGAATTGAGCGATTAACTTCTCCTTATCAAACGCAATAAATGAGTGTCTTGGATTCAGACAAGCTATACAAAGAAGTAATTCAGTATTCACCTCAGTAAAACGGTTGTTGAGTTTTTGAAGTTGTCTATCAACTACTTGATAGAATATCTCAACTTGAAAATGATGCAAATTTGAGATCTTTTAGCTTTGCGTCTTGATCTTCCTTGTGACACAAATATATCATCCATTTTTGGAACAGTAATATTATATTTTTCACAAAACAATGAGACTTCGTCAACTAAAAGAGACCAACCATCATCTCTTATAGTTTGCAACCGTTGCTTAGACACTTTAACTAATGCCATAGCATTTACAATGTCTTGATCATTCCTTTGTAACGCTTGAGATAATTCATTAGTAACTCCCAAGATATTTTTCATCAAGTGTAAGTTGAAAATGAATTCAAAGGATTGAATGACATTTAATAAATGACATGCTTCAGCTCTTTGTTCTGAATTATTTCCATCTTCCTCAACATATTCAAAAAGATTGACCACGGAAGGAAACAAAGAAATTAATCTAAGTATAGTTCCATAGTGTGAACCCCATCTAGTATCTCCAGCTCTTTTCAAAGTTATTTCTTGATTCAAACCACGTCCACTAGCAATTTCTCCACTTTGTAATGCTTCAATTGTCTTAGTCATCTGACTATCACGAAGCATATCTCTTCGTTTACATGAAGCTCCAACAACATTGCACAAATTGGTTAACAAATTGAAAAGCAAAGCAATTTCAACTTGTTTTTTTGCAACCGTTACAAGAGCTAACTGAAGTTGGTGAGCAAAGCAATGTACATAGAAAGCATAAGAATTTTCTTTCAATATCAAAGTTTTTAAACCATTAAATTCTTCTTGCATATTACTTGCACCATCATATCCTTGGCCACGTACTCTTGATAAACTTAAATTATATGTTTCTAATAATGGCTCCAATGCTAATTTTAGAGATAAAGCATTAGTATTAGAAACATGAACAAGACCAAGAAAATGCTCCCTAACTTGCCATTCTTTATTCACATACCTTAAACAAACTGACATTTGCTCCTTAATAGAAATGTTGCGGGCTTCATCAACCAAAACAGCAAACAATTCATCCCCAAGATCATTAACAATAACTTTTGTCTTTTCACTTGCAGCAGCTTTTACAATGTCTTTTTGAATTGAGGGAGCTCTTAGTTTAAGATTCCCACGAGCATTTTTGAAAGCACGACCAATCTCTTCATTATGTTGCGCAAGAAAGTTTAGAAGTTCCAAAAAATTTCCTTGATTAACAGAATCATCTGTCTCATCATTACCACGAAAGGCCAATCCTTGTCGCAAAAGAAATCTAATACAATCAATTATGGTTGTCAAATGAATTTGATAATTCTTTTTAGCTTGCTCAGATTGTTTTTCAATAGCAGCACTAATGTGTTGTTTTGGTTTCATAAGTGCTTCACATTTTCTCCAAACTTGATTATGAGCACTATCATGAATCCCAACATGAGTTTGTAATCTCTCTTTTTTTTTTCCAATTTGAAAAGCCATTGGTTACAAAAGCATCGCCACCTTCAGTCTCAGGTTTCATAAGATAACAACAAAGACAAAAAACAGCATCTTTTGATATACTATACTCTAACCAATTGCCATAATCATCAAACCAATTAGAATTAAATCTTCGAAAAGAAGAACCACAAGCAGTTTGCGGAAAATCATGATTCCTTAGTTGACAAGGACCTTTTTGCAAACATGCACATCTAACTTTGTCTCTGTCATTCAGATGATAACTTGAAATCTTTGGTCGTTGTCCTGGATCTGCTATGAGACTCTCTACTTCGAATTCTAAAAATCTCCTCTTGTTAGAAGAAGTCAATGAATTGTTTTGGGATCCAATCTCCAATGATGAAGTTCTTTTGAAATATTTCTCCATTACTAATAGAATAAAATTATAAACCTAAATTAATTCACAATTCTATATAAATTGAGAAGTTCAGTATAAAATTATAAATATATTGAGAGTTTATACTGATAATATATTCTTACATGATGAATTGCTTAATATATTCATATAAAAGATCCATTAAAATAAGAATATAAGACTATATAGCTTTAATTTATTAGAAACATTTGAAGCTAGCCCTTTTCCTCAGCATATTATAAATACATCATCAATTCATCATAATTGAATACCACAAAAGTACAATGAAGAAAGATATTCAAATGGGATATTACATATATCACAAGTTAAAGGAAATTAAAACGCAAGTCCATAATTTGCATTAATTATCCTAATAGAGATTTGAAAGTACAAATTCTGGTTTCTTTGCCAGTAGCCAATTGTAGATAGCAGAGCTTTGATGTATAGAGTTCATGCTTTGGAAGCTAGGAATGAATGATCAGAAAGTACTTTAAAATGCTTGCTATAGAAACTGAAAGCTATGTACTGTAAGCTTCTAAATCATCATCCCTTCTAACATTCATATCATAATCCCCTGATTCCCCTCTCATTCTTATTCATATCATAAATTCCTAAATCTGTGTTTTTTTATTTTCGAAAAAATTCTTCTACTATAGGAAAATGTCAAGCCAATTACATCAAAACACAATTACATCAGAACAATTCTTCCATCAGAACACAATTACATCATAACTCCATTAAAATTCCATCAGAACACAATTGTTAATTAACAAAGTAACCAACAATTATATTAGAACTCTATCAGTCTATCAAAACACAATTACATGATTTACATCAGAATAAACTCAATCACATCAAAACAAATTAATCAACTATATCAAATGGAATGAATTAATGAACTATATCAACTTAATAACAATGCAGCAAATGAGAATAAAAACTGAATGAAGCAAGGTACCCAACGGCAGAACCAGCGGCACCCAGGACCCAGACACCCAGTGACAGAACCAGCGGCAGAACCAGCGGCACGGCGGCACCCAGCGGTAGAACCAGCGACACCCCGCACACCCTGAACTGCTGAAGACAGAACCAGATCTACACGCCGAAGGAACGGGAAGACAGAACCAGACGAGGATTTAAGGCTTGCAGCTGTGAAGACCAAGGAAGAAGAAGAAGAAGAAGACCTCACCATACACCAGACACTGAAGGAACGCAGCGCTAGAACCAGACGCGGGCACGCTGCGATGCAACGAGAAACCGACGGAGCCGACGCGGGAGAAAGACTGAACGGAGTGGGCGAGTGGCGGCAGACGACACGACAGTAACTGAGGGCTGGAGTCTGGAAGCGGTCAAGCGGAGGTTGGAGGCTGGAGCAGAAGAACAAAATTGAAAAAGGGAAGGAGAAGGGTTAGCTGATTAGGGATTTGGAGGGTGGGCAATGGGGTCAAAATGAATTAGATGGTGGGGGCAAATTAGACAATTCACTAAGAACTACTAATTAATATTTCCAAATTCACTGGAGGCAGTTGCCCCCACTGAGTGCTGAGTAAATCCGTCCCTGATTCTAGTTAACTTGTTGAAAAGCATAACAAAATTGCAAAACGAATAGCCAAATGAAGGCTTTTTTTTATTTAAATAATTATTTAAAATTATTTAATTACCAAACACTAAGTACAAATAAAAAGGGGATGAAAATACGCATGGCCATTTCACTTCAAGCGTCCGCAAAATGGAATTACCCACCACCTCAGCCCAGGCGCCCGCAAAATGGAGGCCAATGCATCAAACTTGAAACTGGTGCTTGCGAATTGAAGCCGCCACGTCCAATTCTCATTGTGGATATATTTGGATACTGTTGTTATTGTTAGAGATAGATGCTTATTATTGATACATACAAATAATACTCGTATTGGTAAGGTTTTAGCCTTTTAGAAATAGGAGAGATTCTATTTGTTTTTTTTTTTTTTAAATTTGGTTGATTGGTTTACTGACGAATTTGTCTTTTGAACGTCAATCATAATTTAGTTTGGACCATAACAATAAAAATTATACAATAACCTAAAAAAATAAATATTATGAGAGTGAAAAAAAATAAAAAAAATATAAGTTATAATAATAATAAAGCACATAGAAAGTAAAAACAAAAGAATTAAAAAATAATTCAATTAAATAAGTAATAAATAAATTGTGTCAATTAATTATTTAAACTAACGTGACATGATTAATATTAAAAAATCAAAAAAACTAAAAATATATGGTCTCTTTGAATTTTTCTGTTTTAATATATATATATATATATATATATATATTATAAATAGATATAGCAACAAACTTTGATATTTACAAAAAAAAATTACATAATTTTATGTTAGTTGTATGATTTATGTAAGATTTAATAGTTTGAATTAAAGCAAAAAGTCGCATCAATTTAATTAATAATTATGTACACTAATAATAATTTTGATTGTCTATATAAATTCAAATTTATTTGCTTTTGATCTATAATTAGAATCAACGTATAAAATTTGATTGAATTAAAACTTACATTACCTAGTCTACTTTTTACTTATAATATATTAAAATTGGATTTTTTCTCGACTAATAAAGTGGAGTTAAACTTTAAAGTAATTCGTGAAATTCACAAAATATACCAATTTAGTCCCTAACTTCTCAATTACACTATTTTTGTCCTCGAAATTGGAAAAAAAAAGCACCAAATTTGTCCCCCTCGAATTTTCCGTTCATCTAGCTTCCCAGCGTGAATGACATGGCAAATGATTGCCACGATGGACAATGGGAAACGTCGTCGTATTAGATTTTGGCGCTAAACCCATAATAAGACGATGCCGTTTCAAGTAGGAAGGAGTTACAAAACGTTCAAACCCCTCATATTCAAAGAGATCACTTCGTCTTCTTCATCTTCTTCAAATTGAAAGCTCCAAACCTTGGCATTCGAGAGCCCTGGCGAGGGTTTTCAGGGTAAAGCAATTTCGAGTTTAGAGAAATTTGATCATCGTTGGCTCAAAATCGGTGAAGGAATGAGTAAAGCTTCTACGTGAAATCCTCTGTCACAGAGGTAGGCATGTAGTATATAAAATATTCTTGTTCTGTTTTCTATAGTGTTAAGATATCCATCATTATGAATTTTACTTGAAAATTTGGTGTAGGTTGATGAAAAACCATCGATGCTATATTATTAGCTAGGATTTTTTGCAACGGGTGGTGTTGGAAGGGGTTTTTAGAATGCTCTGTTTTAAAACAGAAAATAAGGGTATTTCTATAATGGCAATATTAATGAAGTAGCTGTTTATAAGTAATTTTGGATTATTTTCTGTTGTGGCTTGCTGATTCTATACATTAGATAAAATGTTACAGGTTTTTTTCGGTGCAAATGGAAAAATTGCTAGATATCATGTTTCATCATGGTGGAACATTTAAAAAGAATGTTGATGGAAGATTGGTTTACTCACCTGATAATAGAAGTTGCTTAGGAGATTTAGATAAAGATACACTTGATGTTTTTTTTTTCGTCAGAAACTATTTCAAGGAGTTAGGATATGACAAGGTAGTTGAGTACTGGTAGCTGGTTTTGGACAGAATGAGGATACACTTGATGTTTTCTTCGTCAAAAAACTTTCTCCTGTTATTCAGAGCCGATTATAAAAGGTTAGGAAATAATTAAAGAATTGGGTTCCCATATGGACTGAAGATGAAGACTATGAAAAGTTTGAGGTCCATAGACACCCAACAAACATGGTTGTTGATCTAGACGAAAGATTTTGCACCTGCCAGTTTTGGATGTTAACAGGTTATATTTTTTACATTTACAATAACTTTATTTTTAGAATTCAATATAAGTGGTTTTAGTTGAATTATTAGTGAGTTGGTCTAGAGTTGAATTGGCTTTTGATTAATTTATTGTATGCATACCCTGAGTTCATGCCTGTGCTGCTCTTGCACGAGTGAACAAGACCAGAGGATTTATGTCACTCCTTGGTCACAATGGAATCATACAAGAAGATCTATGAACATCACGTCAATCCTCTCCCAAGCCAATTCATGTGGGAAAAATCAGTCTACAATCAACCACAAGCTCCTAACATTAAACGAAAACCAGAAAAACTCACGACCAAAAGAAGAAAGGACGTTGATGAGGGTACCAATGAAAATAAGAAAGCTAAGCAAACTGTTACTCTAAAGAGACAGCTGAAGCCATTCACATGCACATATTATGGAGTAAAGGGCCACACTAAGAAGGGATGTAAATAGAAGAGAGCTGATGAGGTTGCTGCTGCTCTTGCTGCTGCAGTGGCTGCTGTGGCGACTTCCAAGGCCAAAGCTACTCCTACTGGGAGTACACCTACAGCTGAAGCAAGCAACACTGCCAATGAGGTACCACAAGTAGCTGAAGTTCCTTCTGATGCAGGTGTTACAAACACCAGGTGTTACATTATCAACTAATAAAAGTGAGGTGTCAATTCCACGTGAATTATTTTCCCTTCAAAATGAAATCACTATTCTTTTCTCTAAATTTATTTTAGAAAAATATCTTTATTATAATTATATTACAATTAGAATTTAATGAATAATGCATTATTATACTAATTTAAAAAATATCTTTATTATAATTATATAAAATCAATATTTAATACATTATCAACTAATAAAAGCGAAGTGTCAATTTCACATTATTTAATACATTATTAAACTAATTATCAATCGAAAATATTTTTATTCATTTTAATTATATTGATACAATTCTAATTCTCATTCATTATGCAATAATTTTATTAGTGACAAGTTGTTACGTTAATGTTGACACATTTATAACAGCAACAACAACAACAACAACAACAACAACAACAACAACAATAATAATAATTAAATGCTAAAATAATTGCCAAACATTATCTACCTAGCCTCAATTAGTTAACAAATTTAATTTTAGTTGCTATGTTTTATTTTCTATATAATTATATTAATTGTCAATCATTATACATCAAATTAGTATTTAATACATAATTATGTTAATTGTCAATACTTTTTTAATAATTATACATCAAATCAATATTTAATACATAATTATGTTAATTGTTAATAATTTTAATTTTCAATCATTGTAATATAATTTTAAATTAATCGTAATTTTTCGACAAGTTGATATTGATATCTACCTTAAAAAATTAAAATAAAAATCTATGATTCTAATCATAATAAAAATGTATATGATATGATAATAACTTATTCAATCACGGCAAATATATGCATGATATAAAACGTAAATAATAAAAAATTAACTTAATAATAACTAATTTATATAATCATTTTTGTTCTAATAAATGCTATATATAGTATTTTTTTGTGGTTCATGAGTCTAGATCTAAGAGTCAACTCATTTTTTAATTTATTATTCTTTCTTGACTACTTCATAGAATAAGAATGTATTCTTTGTTTTTCATTAAAGTTGATCATTTTAAGGTACAATTTATAATTTTTTATAGTATTTTTTATATATTCGTTCTATTATATTATTCTTTTGATAATTTAATGATTGTTCTTACTCCAACTTCTATTCTTTTCGTCTAATATTCCAGTGCGATTGTCTTTTGCCGTAATTGTTTACAATGCACCACATTCATCAAATACCATCTCAAGTTATATTCACTGATTCGGGTCCTAATTACATGGATGTAAGCGTCCAATAAAGGGACAGTAAACTCTATTTTACCGAAGGATGGTTGGATCTACTCACATATTATGACCAACCTAATGGAATGTGGGTAAAGTTAGTTTTCTTGGGAGGAGTTCGATTTTTTATTGAGGAATTATTTTCACGGAACTTTGTAGGCAAAGTTCAAGTTCCATCCCCTCCATACTTTCTACATCTATCCGAAAATCTTCAAAGTGGAGCACATAATGAGATTGAATTTCCTCAACTTAAGTTCAGTTTTGGTAAATTTGTGTCAAACTCGGAGATGCAATTTCAACAATGGGTAATATATTCAAATTTTTTTATTTTAAACTTTTTGCAATTAAAATAATTTTATAACATATTGTGATTAAAAGTTGAATTATATTATGTATGTGGGTACAAGATTGATTAATTAAGATTAAGACACGGTAAAAGAAAAAGAGTCACAATACGAGATTTTATTTTTCTTGCTAACATACGAAGATACGTGAAAGAAAAGAAAAATTAAAACATCACTATTTAAAAAAAATTGTTAATCATGCGTATGAATGGGGATTGAGAAATATACATGGATATAAAAAATTATTGCACGATTGTAAAATAAAAAATAACCATATATACATAAGAAAATAATCATAACACAAAAATAATTAATATATGTGATTTAAATATTTTAATGTATAATTAATATATATGTATGCATAAATAAGAAAATATTTAAAATTATTTAACAAAATTAATATATACGTATACATAAACAAAGAAACTACTGTAATTTATGAAGATTACACATACGATGACATTAATAATAAAAAATAAAAAAAATTAAATGATTGTAAGCTAAAAAAGTAATTATGATAAGAAAATAATTAATATATGCGACTTAAATATATTTGTGTACAATTAATGTATATGTATAGACTAAATAAGGAAATATTTAGAATGATTTAACAAAATAAATATATTCTGAGAATTATATATATATATAAATTATATATATATATATATATATATATATATATATATAGAAAATTACTATAATTTATGAAGATTATTATGCGTATGGTGGTATTAATAGAATAATAAAATTATTGAATAATTATAGACTCAAAGAAAAATATTCATAATCAGAAAATCAAAAAATAATTAACATATGTGATAATTATAAGTTTGAAAAATAAAGATAAGAATTATAAAGTTATGAAAAGCTCATTTAAATTTGACAAGAGTAAGACGACTTACATAAAAATAGTTTTAATGGATGATAAGGTTAGTTGATTATTTTTTATAATTCTTTCAAGTGATGCTAGCTTCAGTTTATAAATATTTGAAAATAATTTTATAAGTGCTAATAGCTTTTATATTTAATTTAATTTATAATGTAATAAAATTAATTGTTCAATTAAGAGTTATTTGGCAAAGATGTTTGAAAATGAACTGATCGAGGGGAGAGTCTATGTCATCTCAAATTTTGTGATTGAGGAATCAAGCAAAATTTATCTTTCAATTGCACACGTGTGCAGAATAATTTTTAAAGAGTCATGTATATTAAATACAGTTCATGACCATAAAATTTCTGACAATCATTTCAATTTTCTTACTCATGTTGTTACGAAGTTAATTTGTATTAACTTACACAAAATTGTTAATTTGTATTAACCTACACAATTTTTTTTATTTTAATTTTTGCCAAGAAATTATAAATAGCATAATTTATTGATAACATAAATTTTAACATTTAATTTATGCAAATGTTTGAAATTGTATTGTTACTTTTTTTAAAGGTATATCATTTTATTAATATATTGTTAGTTTTATCATTTAGTATAAAATAAATTGATAAAATCTCTTTAATTTATAAGTAATTTATTATATTATTCATTTATTTGTCCTTAATTTAATACTTTTAATTCAGTTTTTTTTAATTAGATGTTATTGGCTCTTGACCGGAAAAGGAGAGTTTATATCATGGTCAAAAACAGGGAGAAGTGGCCATTACATTGTGGTTGATCCTCATGATTTACAATATGTAAAATTTTAATATTTCACAACAAAATTTTGTTTTGTAACAATTATCTATTCATGTGCAAAATCTGTTATCTTTTTCATGATATATTACTACTTATTTCTCTTAATTTCTGCTTTTATTTAGAAATGAGAAAAAAATAAGGTGCATATTGTGGGATAAATTTGCAATCCAATTACTCAATTATCTACGTGATCATCAAGCAACCGAATACATACTTATTCTCTAATTTGCAAAACTTAAAAAATGCATTGGTAAGTATATTAGTTTAACCTTTTATTTAATATAGGTTTAATTACTCTGTTGGTCCCTATAGTTTTGCAAAATTTTTAATTAGGTCCATGTACTTTTTTTCCTTTTAATTGAGTCCTTACACTAAATTTTTTTTATTCGGGTCCCTACACTTTTTTTTCTTTTATTTAGGTCCCTGCACCAATTTTTTTTTATAGTTGGGTCCCTATAAAATTAAGCCAATTACTGCTAAGAGGGACCTAATTGAAAAAAAATTTGGTGCAGAGATCCAATTAAAAGGAAAAAAAAGTATAGGGATCTAATTGAAAATTGAATGAAACTATAGGGACCAATAGAGTAATTAAACCTTTAATATATTTGTTTATGTTATATATATAATCATATTAATATATTATATCTATTTTTACGTATATATCTTTTTAAAAAATACTCTTAGTATTAGCGCATGGTATACTAAATAAATATTTTAAAATTAATTGTAACATATGATAAAGATAAAAATTAAACTAAATAGATATCACAATTAACACAAGCACAGGCACAACCCATTTAACTCAGCTCCAAACACAATCACAACAAAGAACTTCTCAACCCATCCATTTAACTTCCTCACTTACTTTCATAAATCTACCAAACAATTTTCCTCTTCTCTTGGATCATGAAATTCATCATAATTTGGGTCTAACTGCTCTTTGTTACAACTAAACCCACAAACAATCCTAAACTCAAATAAGTGAACAAACTTAGCGGCCACTCAACGACATAAAGAACAAATACGTCGTGGCGTCACGTGCTCGCTCGCCATTAGAGTAGATTAATAAAAACGATTAATAACTACATTACAGTTGATACACTTAATACCAAATTAAGAAAAAACGAACAACGCATGATATATTATTTTTTTATTAATCAAATAATTATAATTTAAATTATTTTTAATAAAACAACTTAAAATTATAATTTTAATTTTATCACATGTATGACACAGATTATTACACTTGTAATTAATAGAATTGTTAGTTTAAAATGATTTAATATTAGTTTTATATCCATTAAATTAAAACTCAATCTAATAATACATAAAAGAGGCAAGCAGCTTCTTGTTGGGGATGGCCATGGCTTCGGTTGCGTCGTAGGAGAGTTTGAGGTGGGTTGCGATGGTGCGTACATTGTTCTGCGTATTCTTAAGTCTGCTTTGGCGGAGGTTGCGGGCGCCGATGAAGGGGACTGCGCAATCTTGGGAGAGTAGAGGGTGGAAGGTTCTGCCCTTCATGCAGCGACTGTGGAGTTTGTGAGGCCCAACAGCGACGAGGAGAATGGTGGGGGAACGGGAGGGCTGGAAGCAGGACGGCTAGTTGTTGGTGGCGGCGGTTGTGATGACCGTCGGGCAGAGGACGATGACGTAGATAATAGTAAACTGCGAGGAGCTTGTCGAGCCACTACTGAGCTGACCGACGCCGGGAAAGAGTTAATCAGTAGTGCAGGGCAAAAGGCGAGTCTGGCAGAGAACTGCTTAGCTAACAAAGTAAATGGTATTGGGTTGATGACATATTCTGATGAGAAACTGACAAATAAGAGATATGAGGCTGGTGCAGAGGGTGACGCTGTAAGCACAGGAGAGGTAGGAAAAACAGTAGCTAGGAATGAGCTGGGGGGGGTTGAATGGATCCTGTGCCAGAACAAATAGGGTGAATGTGACTGACAAAAGGAACACTGGAGCTAGCTCGATGAGGGGTGGTGAAGCGGAAGAATTAGATTCAGGGGGTGAAACTATTTTGTTGGAGGAAATTTGTATCCAAGAGGAAGGGGCTATAAGGGACTTGGAGAAGTCGGGATGTTCGGATAATGACGTTGATAGTGAGCTTTACCAGGTAGAGCAAGGTGGTAGTTGGGTTGCAGACTTGGAGGAAAATAGAGTAGCTTGGAATTTGACGATGGAATCAGGAGCTATTTCTTATGATGAAGAAGATGATATTATAGCTGCTCTTCAAACTCAGAATGAACTTATTGCACAGAAAAGGAAGCAAGCAAAACAAAAAGAGAAAGCAAGAAGGAGTCGTCCTAAAAATCGGAATAAGATGTGTAATACAATTTTTAAATGATTTTAGTTTTTGAATGTAAGGGCTTAGGGGGTGTTGGAAGCTTGGGTATGGTGAAAATTTAAGACAAAATATAGTTTGAACATGTTAGAATTAATAGAGACGAAAAAGCAGGTGGATACAAAGTTGATGCAGTATAATTTTGGAAAAATGATGCAGTGGGCTGGGTTCTTGTGAGTTCCGGATGGTGCTTTTAGAGGTTTTTTGTTGTTGTGAGATGTACTGTTATTTAACTTGCGTAACTGCTATAAAGGTGAGAGATGGTTGTGTGTGGAAGGAGTGTTGACGAACAAAAATTTTAATTTTGCGTTTTACTGGTTGAGGGTTTATGTCAAGTCCCTATTTGCTACATGGGTGACTTTAATGAGATTGTGCAAGTGGAAGAAAAGAAATGAGCTAGTATGTTTACAGTATCAGTAATAGTTTTTAAAACATGAATACAAGATATGAAGCTAGTTCTAAAGCTGAATGATCGAAAGTTTACGTGGAGACACCCCCGTCACACCAGCCTGAGGATACCGGAAGTGGAGCTCCATAGACCGTTTTTCTTTCCCCCTTATTAATCATAGCACGGAGGACCATACTAATTTCTAAGTGTGAGAGATCGATCACTGATCTTTTGGGTGATATAATTTCTACTCTAGACTCTTGCACTTACATTTTTTATGATGATGCTTTTTTATTTACTTTTGATCTACTTTTTAGTGTTTTGAGACTTTAATTCTCTTTTGGATTTATTATAATTAAGTCTTTAGTTTGGTTTTCATTTTAGTCATAGTACATGTTAGTCTTCATCTAATACCCTGTATATATGGAAAAAAAATTTAATGTAAGCCACTTGGTTAAAATAATACAATTCCAAGAGATTATTGTAGGGCAACCTAATTGATTTGAGTTGAAATTATTTTTTATTGAACTTGCTTAAATTATAATATTGTGAAACATAGTTAGAGCTAAGAACACATTACCATGTGAGATTTGAGTTTTAATGTGTAGTTATATCATATTAACCATTATTTTTATTTTTGTGTGTTATTCTCTCTATGATTGTAATCTTTGATTTGTTTGATTCTTTATATCCATTATTCTGTGTATATATACATGTATATGACTGAGACCATTATTTCATTTAAACTCACTTACTCATATAGTCTTTATCCTTTTATCACCATTGTTAGTCAATTTTGAGTTTAATAGAATCTCCTTTTGTTCTTACTCTAGCACATCATTAAACATAAGTGAAAAATAATAAATATCATTAATTTGGATTTTTGATTACTTTAAATTAGTGAAAGTGTGTATTATCTAAGTGTGAAAAATTTGAAAAACATTAGTAGAGAAACAAAATAGGTGTTTTGTATTTTTTTTTAAAAAATCTTAGAAATTGAGTATATATTCATGTATTAATTGTATAAACCATATGCATTGACACTTGTGTATACTTATAATAATAATATACAAAAAAAAAGAAAAAAAAAAGCAACAAAAAGGAGACAAAGACTCCAATAAAAAGGAATAATAACAATGCATATGGAATTTGAATTGAAAAGAATGCATGAGTGTGTGAAAAGTAAAATGATGGGTAGTTAGGTTTGTTTTAGAATTGTATAGGTTGTTATATGTGTTTGGTGAGAGTTTAAGTTGATCAAAGATTCAAATTCTAGCTTATTTAGCCATATACATCCATACCTTTACCTTGGCCTCGTTACAACCTTTGAAAAAGTTCTAATGATACTTACATGCATTCATTGAATAGTTATTGATTGTTAGATGAAGAACAAATCTTAGAAATCATAATTAGAGGAGAATTGAGTGAATCAATCCTATACACTTAAGCGACTAGAGCGTATACGCATCCGGTGAGGGGTTTGATTGCTCAATTCTATATTTTCATCTTTATCTTGCAAGTTATATTCTTTTGCAACTCAAATTAATTCATGAAAATTACATTAATTGCTTTGTTGTGTAAGCCCTTGATTATATATATGTTTTCCTGGAAGTTAATTTATTTGACTAAATAGTTACACATAGATAATTAGATAGTATTAGGTAGAGTAGTTGCATGCATTTAGATAGGATGTATTTAGATAGTTTGCATTGAATAAATATTGATATCCTTTCTTTGTACCTTTCTTGATATTTAGCATGAGGACATGCTTTGTTTAAGTGTGAGGAGGTTGATAAACCACAATTTTATGATTTATTTTGAATTGAAACGAGTGGATTTTATCAACTTATTTTGCACTTATTCACCACATTGCATGCAAGTATGATTTCTTCTTTAATTGTGTTCAAGAGTTAAAAATATGTTTTTTTATCTTTAAATTGATAAATTTAATTCACTTCTACTCCATTTAATGTCTTGATGCGTTTGTGGAATGATTTCAGGTTCAATAGGACAAGGATGATTTAGAAGATAGAATAAAAGCATGCAAAAGTAAAAGAATCATAAAAAATAAAAGAATTGAAGATCTGACACTCATGCGTGCATATATATGACTTTCAGTCCGGCTAACTTGGTGTATGCATGCCCTTTATCAATGAAACATGTGAGGGGCAATTTCCGAAGGCTTTTGGACCCATTTCCAAGCCCAACTTGAAGCTAATTGATGGAAAGATGGAAGGGAGGATCAATACACACTAATAGATGGAAATTAGATAGTTTTTGGTTTTTAGTTTCTAGAGAGAGAAACTCTACTTTTTCTTTAGGTTTTTTTATGATCATTACACTTCTGTTATTACATTTTGATTTGGATCTTGTTTAATTTTAGTTTTTTTCTTGAATTAGTAGTTGTTGCACTCTGAGTTTTATAATTGCTTGTTAATTGTTCACTTTTGTTACTTATGATTCTAGTTTAAACTCTTGTGAATATTGAATTTATTTTAATTGAATTTGAAGTTTTATGTTCTTTTTATGTTTATTATGGTCTTTGATAGTAATTATATGTAGTGGGTAGTTTTAATTTTTATTTAATTTATGGGGAGAACTTGAGATATTGGAATTCCTCAATTTGAAATTGATTTTATCTAATTTTATAAACTAATTATGTTAATAGTCAATTAAGACTTCTATGTGTGTGTTGGGTGTCACTTAACGTGTCATATTAACAAATTTTGACCTCATGAACAAACAAAGTGACGGAAGGACTAACTTGACTAATTTAAAATCTTTAAGACTGCGTTTGTTTTCGAAAACAGGACAAGACAAGAC